>NC_057940.1:1560354-1742854 GCF_018555375.3 Anguilla rostrata | reverse complement strand
ATTTTGAAATGTTGAAAGATGTTCTGCATGAGTCTAGTCGTTTAAACTTTTAACTTTCAGGACCCATGGGTGGGAGTGAAAGATTTGGGCCCAAGCAGTAAAGGATTATTACTGCAGAAAAACATGCAGTTCATACGCATGCTATACTGAATACGGAGAAACAAACAGGAATTCCAGAACAATATTTCTGTGACATTGGTACAGTACGTCTATTTATACGTACAAGTTCTAATATTACAGTGTTTGTTGACGTCTTAAAAATCAGCAAGGGAGATACAGGATAAGTGTACCCACAATATTCAGGAACAAAAAAAAAAACTGGTGGGTAATTGTGAAGTTGTCATGGCAGCCATGTATCTCATGGTTAATTATCCAATCCCAGGAGAGCAAACCACCTCCACCCATTCCCCCCCACCCCCACCTCCCTCTTATCACAGCCAACTAATTAACTATGCACAAAGAAGTAAGGCCTGTACATGCAGATCATAGCTACACACCTCGTTTCAGAACCTTGCACTTACCCACACCCTCGCACTAATTGAACCTCATTGACATAAATGATTGTAATAAAAAGTATTGGTAAATGCACTGCATTTATATAGCGCTTTTATCTATATAATTATACAAAGCGCTTTATGAAACGATGCCTCTCATTCACCCATTCACACACACACACACCAATGGTGAAAGGCTGCCATGCAAGGTACCAATCAGCTCGTTGGGAGCAATTAGGGGTTAGGTGTCTTGCTCAGGGACACTTCGACACGCCCAGGGCGGGGGATCGAACCGGCACCCCTCCGACTGCCAGACAAACGCTCTTACCTCCTGAGCTATGTCGCCCCCTTTAAATTATTATTAAATTAGCGAAGAGCGGTGCGTGGTGGTGAAACTGATGAGGAGGCTCACGCACAGTACCTGTTCTGCCTCATAGCTGGGGCCACACGGATCATCCGATATTTTCAGACCCATACGGTACCTGTCAAGAACATATTTAACTGCTTTCAGTAACCAGGACAACACTGTATTCCATATGTTAAATTTAAAAAGCGCGTTTTCTTTTGCTTTTTTAACCTACTAGAGATCCGGCCCTGTAGCAGTGGGGGGTTGGTGTTGGTGTCTCATCACATCCAGCGTTAGATCCCTTCGTTCGTCACCCCCCCCTCCCTCCCCCCCCGTCTTATTAACGAGCTCCTTGTCAAGAGGCTAATCTTGAACCCCTCGAGGGGCTCAGGGCTCCTGACAGATGGGACCATTTCCCAGAATTCCAATCACGGCTCCTGACAGAGCCCGCGTCCTGCCCCCGCCCGCACCCCCGCCCCGCCCCGCGCTCCCGTGCTTCTGAGGGTGGCCCCGGCTCACGCCGTTGGGGAGAGCCCGTGCCCCGCCCCCGCCCCGCCCCGCCCCGCGCTCCCATGCTTCTGAGGGTGGCCCGGCTCACGCCGTTGGGGAGAGCCCGTGACCACGGCGGGGAATAGGCCGGTCTCTCGCCGCGTACGGAAGATTCATCTCCCCGTGCGCCACGCATCTCGGTCACTATAACAACCCCGCGGAAACAATCAGAAACAAAGGATGAGAGGGACAGCGCAATACCAAAGAAGGTGCAATAAGTACTTTAAGACATCAGCGGTGTTAAATTGATTTATTTATTCATTCATTATTATTATTATTATTATTATTATTATTATTAATAATATTAAGAATAAAACTTACACTCACACTTATAAGGAGAGCGACAAACTCTAGCTCGCAGCAAAGTGCAAGCTCTAGAAACTTAAACAGGATGCATACCGGTCCTGCATCGGAGCTCATGACTACGAGAACTACACACCGAACGACTTGGGCTGCAAGTGCTCCACAGGGGAAAAAAGAGACTCAAAATAATTTCTATCCACACACACAAACTTGCTGCCACCTCTCCGCATAAGCAGCAGCGATCTGCTTCCATGGCAACCCAATGTCGGTCTTTGGGTGGTGCCTGGTTAGCTCACTAACGTGTTTCACTATATGCAAGTTAAATAAGTTTTACACCACAAAAGCAAAAGCAAAGTAGAAAAAATCCCGAACTGAACCGTGGAAACTTTCAAATGCAATAGATATTTAAGAATAACTGACTCACTGATTCAAACTCAGAATCAGAGTCAAATTCAGTCATTGACTGCATAGCAGCTACATCTGCACTCTTCATCCTCTTGATTATTTTTGTGACTCAATCGGTCTCATAAAATCCTGTGTGCTTTCTAATGTGTTAAACAAAACATT
Organism: Anguilla rostrata; assembly: GCF_018555375.3. Classification (NCBI taxonomy): domain Eukaryota; kingdom Metazoa; phylum Chordata; class Actinopteri; order Anguilliformes; family Anguillidae; genus Anguilla; species Anguilla rostrata. The sequence continues at coordinate 1,740,595 of NC_057940.1, read as the reverse complement.
ATAGCAGGCGTTCCACCAGCTAGTAGAGAAAGTTACTGATCTTCAGACCAGTCATCTGTTACATACAGCAGGGATCCTCTGCAGTGGTCCTGGAGAGCCACTGGGTCTGCTGATTTTAGCTTTCAATCAGCACAGCAGTTCATACCCAAGAAACCAAGTTTACACTTAGGTGTGTAGTTTTTTTTTTTTCCTTTTCAAAACTCAAAGCCAGTGCTCTAGAACTCCACTGCTTTCGGTAACCAGGGTGATTGTGACATCAGCATTAGAATGTTCAGTTAAGAACATTCCATTTGCATGTTTGTGGCCTCACACCTTAAAGGGTTCAAGTGAGCTATAATCTGTAAAGGAGTGAGTAAACAATCTGGACAGGCAGACGCTGTGATTGGACACTGTCCAGGACCAGTGAAATGCAGTATCCGTCACTGACAAAGTAAAGCACCTCTGAGACACGTCCTGTTCCCCAGTAAAGAGCCCCGCACAGTCACATGATGAAGTCAACGGCACCACTGTCACACCAGCATCACGGTCAAAAATGCCCCTTCGCCACCTGTATTTGCATGACAATATTTAAGATGATAATTGCAAAACTAAATTTGCTCTCCTAAGCCAGAGTGTATCGCGACAAAAGTAAAATTAAGGAGCCAGTTCTGAATAAAAGCTGGTTTTTCTGCCGCGTCCGAATAAAAGCTCATTTCGAGGAATTCAGAGGGACGAAAAGGTGAAAAGGTGACCTCCTCGACCCGTGGGGCAGCGCGGAGGAGCCGACTGCACAATGGCTGCTGAGAACCTTCCCAGGATTCCAATTACGAGAATGTAAAAGAGAGAAGAGGAAGAAAAGATCCGTCTGATAACCCACATTCCGTTTCCCGCCTCAAAGGCCTGCGTCCATGGCTACGGCCTTTGGCTCCGGAGGGCACGTGGAAGATCCACTCTCTCACACCTGCACACAGAGCGGGCACCACACCTAAACCAGGCGTGCGATCCTTCCTGATCAATCACAATATCAATCACAATATCAACGGTTCAGAGGATCGGCGTGTGTTGTAAGGACCCACACCAACAGGCATTTTAGGCATTATTAGGGCATAATGGCCATGGGCTGCTTCAGCCCTGTTCCTCCCCTGCCCATGCCCTGACGCAGCCTGGAGCTCCAGATCTGTCACCCGGCTCCTCTAAACTGCACTATTCTGAACTATACCATTTGGTCTTCTGTTATTCCTATTAGCTTTCACCTCAGCTGTTACCTGTTTTATCTGCTGTCTGCTAATCTACACCAGGCTGGCCAGTGCAGGATGGGCTCCCCCTCTATAGGGTTCCTCTCGAGATTTCTTCCCATTGAGGGGTTTTTTCTCACTGTCATTTGAGGGTTTTCTCCCCACTGGGAGTTTTTTTTACCGTATGTACCTGCTATTTGGGGGTTCAGGCCTGGTGTTTGCTCTGTCTCTTGCCTTGCTACTCTGTAAACCATCTCAGTGACAGTTCTCTGTAAAAAAAAAATGCTATACAAATAAAACTGAATTATTTCACAGCTGACAGCAGAAATAACCACTGGCTCTGCTGGCAATTAGGGTCTCAAAATCCCGATTAGTGAAAAATAAAATCCCAGCCCTTGACAGTGGAGCTGGAGGGAGATGCATCCGATGGCCAGGGCTGGTTAATAGCAGGAAGGCATCGTGGGGAGGTAACCGTGGGAACCGCAGCCCTGTGAAGGTGTTATGGGAGTGTGGAAGTTTGCGGTACATACTGATGTGATGTGCGTGGCAGGTGTCGGGGTACATGTGACAGAGCTGAGCTCCGCAGAGGTGATCTGAGAAAACACAAACCCCCCCCAAATCCCTCAATACGGGGGGAGACGGGGGGTCTGACCTGCCGGAGGGCTGTCTCTGAGTGGATATCCTTCCCGAAATTACCCGCGGAACAGCAGCAGTGGGGCCGATACGCCTCTATGACGGTACGAGAGGAGCTGGGGATGGGGAAGAGCCACAGCTGGAGTCCTCCACAAAATGAAAAGTAAACCTGGACTGACTTCCCCAAGATCCCCGGCGCTCTCGTTTGAGGGGGGGGGGGGGGGGGGAGATGAGGTTTGCGGATGCTCGAGCGTTCTGTCCCGAATGTGCAGTAGCTCAGGGCTTTCATATTTCGACAAACAATCCACCCGCTGGGCCTTCAAACACATTGAAGACAGACAAAGAGCCAGAGCAGCGCCATGTCGCAACACACCAGCACTGTTTCCTCATTTGGTACCTCACCGCTACGTAGCAGTTATGTTAGTTTTCAGATAACTATTTTTTAATGTGCACCAGCAACCTTAAATAACACGAATTAAGAAAATAAAAGGAACAAAGTGAGAAGATACACAGCCAGAAACAGAAAGAAATACTGACAGAGAAAATTGAAGAAAACATGTACACGCAGTTTTATGTGATATGGAGGGTGATTATAACACCTGTGATATTACACAAGGTTTTATAGAGGGGTTATAGAGGGTGGTTATAACACCTGTGATATTACACACGAGGTGTTATAGAGGGGTTATAGAGGGTGGTTATAACACCTGTGATATTACACATGAGGTGTTATAGAGGGGTTATAGAGGGTGGTTATAACACCGGTGATATAGAGGGTTATAGAGGGTGGTTATAACACCGTGATATTACACATGAGGTGTTATAGAGGGTGGTTATAACACCGGTGATACTACACATGAGGTGTTATAGAGGGGCTATAACACCTGCGATATTACACGAGGTGTTATAGAGGGGTTATAGAGAGTGGTTATAACACCTGTGATATTACACGAGGTGTTATAGAGGGTGGTTATAACACCGGTGATATTACACATGAGGTGTTATAGAGGGGTTATAACACCTGTGATATTACACATGAGGTTTTATAGAGGGGTTATAGAGGGTGGTTATAACACCTGGGATATTACACATGAGGTGTTATAGAGGGGTTATAGAGGGTGGTTATAACACCGGTGATATTACACATGAGGTGTTATAGAGGGAGGTTATAACACCCTCTGTTCATCTGTTACCATTGATAATGAGACACCCATGCAGCAGCAGTAATGTGGGCTTCAGAATAAAGGCAGTATATACTGTATGGGCCAAGGGGTTCAGGGCTTCCCAAGCTGCTCATCTGTAAATGAACTTTCCCAAGATGCACAAAAATGTGAAATACAGGGATGATAAACAAAGATAAGATAGCTGTGACATCACTTTACTCATACAAAGCAATTATTAAATGTTAAAGTTATGTTTTGGGAACAGATCAACTCATTAGATACAGCAAAACTTAAAATCCAGTTAAAATCCATTTAAAGATGGCTTGACTTAGATGCACTAAATAAATCTAACAATACATTTTCAAAAGATCTTTTCAAAAGACTAAGTACACAGTGTCTTGTGCAAGAAAAAAGAGAGGAGTCTCTGATGCTGTCAGCTGAAGCAACAGCAGTCCTGAGCTTATCTTAGCTTAGCCAGTAAAAGAAACCACACAAATAGCATCAGCTTTAGCCACACTTTAATGGAAATATTGCCTCATTACGATGCACGTTGCAGGGACCCGTGATGAGACCAGCGACTTGGAGAAAGGAAAAAAAACAATGATCAATTATTTACTTAATTACACATTAATAATCATTATAAGCACTGCATTCCTCTGGTCGGGTGAATTATTTATGCAGATGCACTCAGGAAATACTGCACTCTGGGACCCCACCGCGAACGTGAAAGCAGAGGGTAAAAAACCATCGCCGTGTTTACCTCACGTGTTCCGGACCGAGGACGGAACCCGTGCCCCGATCAGCCGCCAGAAACCCGGGGAACCTCAGAGCCGCCATCTTCCCCCCCCACCACACAAGGTTTCGCCCGTCAACCCTGCCTGTAAAGTTTGCAGTTTAATTTTAGCGGTAACATCGGCCCCGGCGGCGCTGCGGGCGGCACGCGTAGTCCTGGCCGGATTTTAAAATGGCAGCCGCTCGACAAACGGCCTGATAAATCAGAGGCCTCGCCTCGCTCTTTGTGTCTGAATATATTTTTTATACATGGGCATTTTACTCCGGAGGGAAAAAGAAGAACAGTTTTCAGATGAGTAATGGCGGTCATTTCTGTATTCAGTATTCTTTTTAATTTGATTTATTTTTGTTCTTTCGCCATAGTTGTTGTTTGTCACCCCGCTCTCTGTATCAGATGACTCATATTTTTTTTAGCACCGATCGGAAACAGGAGGATTTACCCTGACAGCTGGCGGCGAAACTCTACAGTCACGTATTTTACAGAAATTAAAAGACGACTTGACCCGACCACATCTGTCCTCCCCGGACTCGGTAAGAGCTCGGCAGATTTACTCACCGAGCGCAGGCGATGAAATACAGAAATAAAGAGGAGAAAGAGAGGAAATCAACAACAGGAGCCAAGGAGGAAAGGAGAGAATATGTACTGCGAATAAACTCTCATACGAACATTAAACTTGTGACTGCGTGACTCAGTCTGTGTGGACAGGACCCTGAAGTTCGGTGCTGAATCCGGGCTCTGCTAGCAGCGACGCACACACATTGGTAGCATCGTCCAGAGAGGAAGGGTCTCGGTCGGCTATGATAGCTGACTCCTTGCTCGCTACTGGCCCCTGCTGGTCAAACGGGCGCCTGCAGTCTGCCTGCTCAAGTCACACCCAAAGTGTCTTCGTCTGCCTCGACTCAACTAGAAATTCAGTGTGGAAAATAAGCAGAGGCCTGACCTCGCGCACCTTGGAGGAGAGCGTTCTCTTGTCTGCGTGCTCCAGAAGCAGGTAGCGGAGGCGGCGAACACAGCCAGCCAGGCACTCCAAAATTAGGGAGCAAAAAACGGCGCAGAAAAACAAGCACAAAAGGTGTATAGAAATGACCCAGGAATACAGGATGCGCCCTGTCGGCACCGCGTCACTGCTGTTCACGTGCTGACACCCTGCTGAGCCGCGGACCTCTGCTGCAGCGTTCACCTACAGCGGCCAGCGGAGACCGAGAACCCGAAGATGCCGGCGTGTTCCGCTGATGAGGTCACAACCCCTGAACATCCCTCATAACGCCACCTCTGCCTGGCGGCACATTTCACTGAATACCTTCTGCTTGCTAAGACTAAAACCCTAGTCTGGGGTTTGACTAACGCTGGTTTACTTGCAGTCGTGTTTATTCAGATATTCCTTCCCTGAAGCCTTGCATTTACTACTTGAGTACTTAAGTAAATACCTTAATCTGGTTAATTTGGAGGCAGTGCCGTAAAGCTGACTAGCACCTGTTTTGGGCGGGGGGGGGGTGTGGGGTTCAAACCACGCATGACCCTGGCACACGGTAGCGGACGGTCGCGTGCGAACCTAAATCTCGCGACCCTGCCACATTCTCCCGCTCTAAACTCCCGCAGAAGCACAAATTTGAGTCACGCGCCACCATCGGAACTCACCCCCTCCGCCGCGGGGGGGTTTTAATTCGACACACGGTGTTATACACTCACTGCACTAACATTCACGCACGCAGGGAAGTATTCATTATGATGCATATTATTTTTCATAATAAGCTCATGTCGTGCGGGCCTTCTCTCCTTTATTGGTTATTTAAAACAATATCAATTATTCAGAAACAATATTCACACGTTCCTGTTTTTTTTGCGCATTGCTGCGTGCATCCTTTCGCGCTCGGCTCGTACTAAAGCTTAAATAAGCCGCCGCCTGGCTTTGCATAATGTTTTATTAGGTTTTGTTGTTTTGTTTTGTTTCGCCAGAGCACACGGCAGGCTGCCGAGCCGTTATTACCCCAGTGGTCCGCGGCTGTGAGCGAGAGCTGCATCAGAGTGACAGCGCTCCAAGCGCTTTATTGGAATCAATAAATTAAATAAATTCCGTTGTTACGTCGCTCTCTGTTCCGCTGTGTCGCCGTCACGCGCATTGCCGGTGCATATCTGTGTCCGTCCGTCCCTCCCTCCCTCTCTCTCTCTCTCTCTCTCCCTCCCGCCCGCCATCCCTCCCTCCCTCCCTCCCGCCCTCCCTCCATCCCTCCCTCTCTTTCTCCCTCCCTCCATCCCTTCCTCACTCCCTCTCTCTCTCTCCTTCCTCCTCCTCCCTTCCTCTCTCCCTCCATCCCTCCCTCCCGCCCGCCTGCCCGCCCTCTCTCCTCCTCTCTCCTCCCTCTCCCTCTCCCTGCAGTACCCAAAACTGAATTTCCCGGATTATTCCGGAATGTCATTTGTCTCTCATCCTCAGGGGCCCATTATTACTTACAAGATTCAACAAACAACAATAAAATCAATAAAAACCTGTCATGCTCTACCAAACTGTTTCATTGAGATTGTGTTCTCTGTTCCATTTTATTATTATTATTATTATTATTATTATTATTACTATTATTTAAGAAAAAATATGATGCGCTCTACTTCGGGGGTTGTAAAATAGTTTTTACGGGTTCATTTCTTTTGGCTTCTGGCGCGAGCGCGTGGGTTCCCCCTGCCCGGAGGTGTGGGCTCCCCCTGCCCGGAGGTGAGGGCTCCCCCTGCCCGGAGGTGAGGGCTCCCCCTGCCCGGAGGTGAGGGCTCCCCCTGCCCGGAGGTGAGGGCTCCCCCTGCCCGGAGGTGTGGGCTCCCCCTGCCCGGAGGTGAGGGCGCCCCCTGCCCGGAGGTGAGGGCTCCCCCTGCCCGGAGGTGAGGGCTCCCCCTGCCCGGAGGTGAGGGCGCCCCCTGCCCGGAGGTGAGGGCTCCCCCTGCCCGGAGGTGTGGGCTCCCCCTGCCCGGAGGTGTGGGCTCCCCCTGCCCGGAGGCGAGGACGTCCAGACGGAGAGCGCGGCTCGGCCCGCGGCCTTAAGGACTTAGCACGTCGTTAGCACGTCGTTAGCGCGCCGTTAGCATGCACGCCCGTGTTGCTCGTGTTGCTCGCGCATGGCAGACGTACCGTCCTCAGAGAGCGGTGGCCACACGCGGCTGGCCTCTCCACACACGCCGCACGTGCCGCCCGCCCACGCTCCTGCTGATTCTGCCATAAAAAAATATTAATAAAGAAATAAAAAAAACAGGAGCAGATGTCAGTAAAGAGAGCAAGAGCATACCCCCCTCAGTCGCCAGTGCTACAACAGACAAACGGTATATAACAATCATATAATCATACAGTCATACTGAAATAATAATTATTATTATTATTATTATTATTATAAGATTGATGTAAGTGGTGATTAACATGTATGTATGTATGTATGTATGTGTGACAACTAGTAATGGAAGAGTGAGGTATATGATCCCCATTATGAGATGAGATGGGGGCGACATAGCTCAGGAGGTAAGACCGATTGTCTGGCAGTCGGAGGGTTGCCGGTTCAAACCCCGCCCTGGGCGTGTCGAAGTGTCCTTGAGCAAGACCCCTAACCCCTAACTGCTCTGGCGAATGAGAGGCATCAATTGTAAAGCGCTTTGGATAAAAGCGCTATATAAATGCAGTCCATTTACCATTTACCAGATGAGCTGCAGTTCACTGAGCTGCGTTGACTTGTTTGAACAAATGAAAAGAGCTGGAGTTTGGATCACAGATAGCGAGTTGACTAACGCAGTGCCAATACTGTGCAGTGCACTTATTTACCCTGTGAGGAACATTGTTTGTTTTCCTGTTTTATGTATTCTACAGCTTTATGTTGTACTGTGTGTGAACGCAGGGATTCGCTCATAATGTTTTATGTTATGCGTAACGGTGTTGCTCCTTCAGGAACTCCAGCACGCGCCAAGGCAAATCACGAGCGACATTTGGATGATCGGCCATGAAGTTTTGACTGACCGACGATGAACCGCCAATTCTGAACAGCCGCGTACAGTAAACGCTACTGCTGGGAGATAGAGTTTATTATCAGCTATCTGCTCGTTTCCACGGCCCAGAATAAAAGTCTGGGCGGTAAAAATAGCATGATGGAGGAAGAGACGACTGTGCCAGGAATGTTTCTGTATAATGAGCCACCGCTAGTAAGCATGGCTTAAAAGCAGATGCGTTTCTCCTGATAAATACAGAGCGCGTTTGTTCTTAATGATGCTCAGAGGTCATCCACGGGAGGTAAGAGTGCGTCGGCGTCCAGGTGGTCCTCCGTACAGTAAAGTGTTCAGTGTTAAATCGACTCTCACAGAGCACATTCGGCCTCATGTGTACTCTGTTAAGTGCGGAATTAACACTGCATACCATCCGGCCTCCTCAGCTCATGCAGTATGCAGCTGGTGCAGCTGGTGCAGCTGGTGCAGCTTGTGCAGCTCATGCAGCTCATGCAGCTCATGCAGTATGCAGCTCATGCAGGATGCTGCGGCTTGCTTCGTTTACATCCTCCTGAAAGTCTCCCACAAACCTGAGGTTTCCACAACAGTCTCTGGCCTCTGATTAGAGGAATGAGCTTTGCACGACAGTCTCTGGTCTCTCATTGGAGGAATGAGCTTTGGACGACAGTCTCTGGCCTCTCATTGGTGAAATGAGCTTTGTACGACAGCCTCTGGGCCTCTCATTGGTGGAATGAGCTTTGTACGACAGTCTCTGGCCTCTCATTGGTGGAATGAGCTTTGGACGACAGTCTCTGGCCTCTCATTGGTGAAATGAGCTTTGTACGACAGCCTCTGGGCCTCTCATTGGTGGAATGAGCTTTGTACGACAGCCTCTGGGCCTCTCATTGGTGAAATGAGCTTTGTACGACAGCCTCTGGGCCTCTCATTGGTGGAATGAGCTTTGTACGACAGTCTCTGGCCTTTCATTGGTGGAATGAGCTTTGTACGACAGCCTCTGGGCCTCTCATTGGTGGAATGAGCTTTGTACGACAGTCTCTGGCCTCTCATTGGTGGAATGAGCTTTGTACGACAGTCTCTGGCCTCTCATTGGTGGAATCCCCAGCCCTAACCCCTAATTAAGTGCAGCTTCCTCTCCTGTTTCCAGCCTCAGGCTTTTTCGCTCCTTGGCGTAATGTGGTTTCATGCTCATTAAGGCAGTTTTCTCCTTGTTTGTGTAACTTTAAGCTTAATGTTCAGCAGGCTTCTGTAGTTGACAAATTGTTAATTAAATCTGTGCTGCTCACACTTGCAGTCTCTATTAGGACTCTACTGTCTCCCTCTCGGGAGATTCCTGTGCTCTGCTTCCTGTGTTCTGTGTCCTGTGTTCTGCTTCCTGGTGTTCTGTGTCCTGTGTTCTGCTTCCTGTGCTCTGCTTCCTGTGTTCTGTGCTCTGCTTCCTGTGTTCTGTGTCCTGTGTTCTGCTTCCTGGTGTTCTGTGTCCTGTGTTCTGCTTCCTGTGCTCTGCTTCCTGTGTTCTGTGTTCTGCTTCCTGTGTTCTGCTTCCGGTGTTCTGTGTCCTGTGTTCTGTGTTCTGCTTCCTGGTGTTCTGTTTCCTGTGTTCTGCTTCCTGTGCTCTGCTTCCTGTGTTCTGTGTCCTGTGTTCTGCTTCCGGTGTTCTGTGTCCTGTGTTCTGTGTTCTGTGTTCTGCTTCCTGGTGTTCTGTGTCCTGTGTTCTGCTTCTTGTGCTCTGCTTCCTGGTATTTGTGCTTCTGTCTACAGGGTCAGTCACTCTGGATGGGCCTCATTCACAAAACTTTTCTTAAATTATTCTTACTTTTTTATGTGCAGACCTTTGTTTTTGTGCGTGTCCCAGGAGTATGAGATGATGAATGCTGGCTGTGTGTGAATTTTATGCGTGATCCTGTTCATGTGATTTGCAAAAGGAAACAGCCATGAGCAAATACAGATCATAAAAAAATGATGAATGCTGAAATGTTCTTGGAAATGTTCTTACACACAGTTTACGATCAAATGTGATCGTACGCATGTTTCCCGAATGAGGCACGGATGAGAGGGTCTGTCAAACGCGGGTAAAGCTACTGAGACACGGCTGCAGTGTCCAGCGGCTCGTTCCAGAGCATCAAAACGAAGCAGAAATTAACCCAGAAACCTCAGTGCCAGGTGCTAAACCTTCAGCTTTGCCTGCAAAAAAACAGGAGGAAATAAAACGATGCCTTCACACACCCCAGGCGCCATCTTAAAAAGCGATGGGATAAAAAGATCACTCTAATGCTAAGTGCTATGCGGCAAATTCTATTCATTACCACTGTCTAAGTTACAAACAAAAATAAAGTCAATATAAGGACGATATGTAGACTTTTTATTTTAAAAGCCCACAGATTTAAATTGTTCGCATAAGGATTGAAACATAAATTATGCTGCAAAATGACACACCTTTTGGCCCTGGAACCGGTCATATATGGGCTCCTGGGTCAGTTCTGGGGTCCTGCTGGGGCCCTCTCAGCGCGTAGCTTCAGTTTTTGGGTTCTGCTGGGGCCCTCTCAGCGCGTAGCTTCAGTTTTTGGGTTCTGCTGGGGCCCTCTCAGCGCGTAGCTTCAGTTTTTGGGTTCTGCTGGGGCCCTCTCAGCGCGTAGCTTCAGTTTTTGGGTTCTGCTGGGGCCCCTCTAAACGGGTTGCTCACCACACGGCAGCGGCGATGCGGCCGGAGTTCAGGCTGCAGATCAGAAGGGTTATGAATCAGTAACGACATCACTGCCTCCGACGCCCAGCCCCCACAATCCCTTTGTTCCGCCCACGGACGCCACTGCCTTGTCGCTGCAAGGGAGACATCAGAACAGCGTCGAACAAAGAAGAGTCACGTCCCGATTACAGTAAGATCCCCCCCCCCCCCCCCCCGAAACGGGTTTCAAAGACACCACGGTGTCAGAAGAGTACAGTGTGTGAGCAGGAAAATACAATACTATAGGCATTAGAAAACCTACACATTCATACTGTGCGATGCGCACATATCTATCTGTAATACAGAAACTAAATCTGATATTTCAGGTATATATTTTGTTCCAGCCCAGTTCCAGTGTTTTAATGGGGCCTGTATTTACTGTGCTTATTAGCTGGGCAGTTACATCAGCCTGTCTGGTATTTATCTCACCAGCTGAGCGCAAATGTGTTGCCAAACATTTGGCTATCAAGCAACAGAACGCTTTTAAACATCGAGCTTCAAAAGCCCCAGAAGCCACAGCTACATCCTTAATCAACCAGTAACACGGCTGAAGAGCTGGGAGAACAAGCCCTTCATCCGACTGAAGAGTCATGAGGGGGAAATGAACACCATCTATCACTCGCTCACTCTCACCCACTCATTCTTTCTCTCTCTCACACTCTCACTCACTCACTCATTCACTCGCTATCACTCTCTCACTCTCACTCACTCACCCACTCATTCTTTCTCTCTCTCACACTCTCACTCACTCATTCACTCGCTATCACTCTCACACACTCACTCATTCACTCGCTATCACCCTCACACACTCCCTCTCATACTATCACTCCCTCTCTCGCACACACTGTCTATCACTAACTCGCTCTCTCACATGCTCCTGCTCACACTACTCTCTCACTCACTCTCACACTATATCACTCACTCCCACACTATCACTCTCACTCAGTCGCACTCTCTCATACACTCACTCTCTCTCTCACACTATCACTCTCCCTCTCTCACACACACACTATAATCCTCTCGCTATTCCAGGAGGTGGAGACAGACAGGCCTGCAGTCTCATTATGAGCAAGAAGCCCACAGCTGCAGATTATAAGCAAATAATCATAGACCCACAGTGTTCAAATTGAAATGAAACAACGTAATGAAAGATTAATGTGTGAATCTCTGTATTAATATTTCAGAGGAGGGGGTGTCTGTTTAATATACGACCAGGGCTTCCTGTATATGTCTTTGTCTTCAGAAATATTAAACGTGGGAAGATTATTTCAGTCAGCAAGATAAATCTGTGATAACGCATACATTCTCAGAGTGGGGAATCTGGTGTATGAAAACATGCTGCTTTCCTGTTACACCCCTTCTCTTTGGAAAAGCGCCATGAAACCTTTAAGCACCTAAACGTGGATGAGCCTAAAACAAGCCCACCTTCACTCACAGTACAACTACAGGACCATGGACAGCACCACACACCCTCACAATAGAGCTACAGGACCATGGACAGCACCACCATCTCTCACTTCACTCACAGTAGAGCTACAGGACCATGGACAGAACCACACTCAATCACAATAGAGCTACAGGACCATGGACAGAACCACAGTCACTCACAGTAGAATTACAGGACCATGGACAGAACCACAGTCACTCACAGTAAAATTACAGGACCATGGACAGCACGACCAACTCGCACAGTAGAGCTACAGGACCATGGACAGAACCACACTCACTCACAGTAGAATTACAGGACCATGGACAGCACGACCAACTCTCACAGTAGAGCTACAGGACCATGAACAGCACCACACTCACTCACAGTAGGGCTACAGGACCGGGCTCGATATCAGATGTAGCCTAGCTGCAGCTGAAAGCTAATCACTGCAGCTCCTGCCCGAGTCCTAATCAGCAAATGTGTGCCAAGCCCCAGCTGCCGGCCTTGGAGGGGACTTCACAGTGTTTAAGCCAGACTGGCTGGGATCTTTCCCAAAGCTGTCCCAGTGGAGCAGCCTCCCAAAGCTTTCTTTCCCCGTTTTCCTGCTGCTTCCCTGTTTTCATCTAGTGAAACTGGTCTCGTTTTTCCGTTTCTTTCTTCTTTCTCTTTCTCTCGTTCTAATTCCGCAGGAAGTTGCGCGTACAGCCTAACAGCCGAGTTACGGCAGACAAAAACAAATGAAGCCCCGACCACTACCAGTCTGTTCAGACTCTTCCCCATTTCACTTTCCTCCTCTTCTTCACTACCTCCTGCACACACACATGCCACAAGCATGTTTATCTATTGCGCTTCTGGTTTACACAGTGTTTCAATCAATGCAAGTTTAGTTAAAAAGTGTGTGTGGGCACCCGTGGTTTAGGGGGGAAAAAATCAAATTTTTTCCAATATTGCAACAGTATTTCAAAATGGTTTTAAAATAAATAAGCTTTGCATGGATTGTTTTTATCTGTTGACCATTTACAGAGGGAAAATCTATATAACCTGATTTATCTCTTCTGGACACTGACTTTAATTTGCTTTCTGGATGTGTTCCTCAGAGAGACTCACCCAGCCTACATTTTTAATATGGGACTACTGCATACAGCTGGAAATTTTACAAGAACTATCCTGGTTAAGTATCCTTGCACAAGGACGCAATGGCAGTGCCCCAGCATAGATTTGAACTAGCAACCTCAGAGTTATGAGCCCTATGAGGATATGCTTTTGTTCTTGTCCATGTTGTATTCTCTGATCCAGAACCAGCGTTATTCAAACCTTCACTTACTTCAAACAAGAATATTCCTTCTTCAGCATATTTAAAATGCCTTGCATTTCTGCTCACACACACACACTTTTTCACAGAGAAAACATGCATAAGGAATTTAGCAAAGAAGGAGTACACAGTTTTACATCTTGACTGAGATTCTCGTAGTAGATGTGTAATAACGCAGTGTGAAAATGCAGTGTGCAAACACAGTGTAATAACGCAGTGTGAAAATGCAGTGTGCAAACAGTGTAATAACGCAGTGTGAAAATGCAGTGTGCAAGCACAGTGTAATAACGCAGTGTGAAAATGCAGTGTGCAAACACAGTGTAATAACGCAGTGTGAAAATGCAGTGTGCAAACACAGTGTAATAACGCAGTGTGAAAACAGTGTGAAAATGCAGTGTGCAAACAAAGTGTAATAATGCAGTGCGAAAACAGTGTGAAAATGCAGTGTGCAAACACAGTGTAATAACGCAGTGTGAAAACAGTGTGAAAATGCAGTGTATCTGCGCGTAGAGAAGGACGATGGGCCGGGCATGCAGAGCTTGACAGCGCGTGCGTTCAGACAGGGAGGAGCAGGAGGACTCATTCTGATTTACAGAAGAAGGCCGGAGTAATACAGGAGATTTGGAGTGATACACATTTTTTTAACAACCAGTTAAGACCAGGGGGCGGGGCTTTGCCACCGCAGCACAGAGACACACCCACTCTGCGTATGACACACACACAGTACATAACGCAAAGGCCCCTCCCACAGCACAAACACCCCGGCCACACATCTGGACACACATGCACACTGTGAAGGACGTGCTTGCATTAAAGAAACCTGGCCCCTCCCCCTCCCTCTCGAAGCACCAGGCGCCCCTTCTCTTGTCTTTTTGTCTCATTAAAAACAAATGATCTTTCTTTTCTTTTAACAATTTTGCACCCTTTTTGCTGTTCAGCCAAGGTATGAATCAACACTGAGGAAGAGACAACCATGAGACATTCTGAAGACACGCCCACACCGCTAAGAGACACGCCCACATGGCAGATGACACGCCCACATAGCTAACAGACACACCCACATATCTAAGAACATACCCACATAGTTAAGAACACGCCCACAGTCCAGGAGACACCTGGCAGCCCACGATGAGGGGATCTAGCATTTTCATAAAAGTGCGTGGGTGAGCGCATGTTACTGTATTCAGTAAATGCATTTCAGCAGAGGCAGAACTCAGCAAACGCCTGGAGGCTGGGCAGGATTCCCTAAACGCCTCCACTAAGATGATTCTTTAACAGAGTTACACTGGTGGGCGTGTCCTGGGCATTCAGTCATAATGGAGAGCATTAACCAAGATGAGGGTTTTGTGCTCAGAGTTTAATTATCCAATTACATATTCCACTGTCACAGAGGAGAAAAGAGAGGGAGCTAGGGGAGGGGAGGGGGGGAGCGGATCAAGTTTATTGTGTTTTTAACATTACAGAATTCAATTCACTGTAATCTCTGCACTGAGTCTCACATAATGACAACCAACACTGGAAAAAATAATGCTATTACACTATAGTCATATTATAGGTCTTTCATTTCTCTTCTTCCTTTTCTGCTTTGTAGTGATACACTTTCACAGAAAATACTGTAAATACTGTGTGTGTGCGCGTGTATATATATATATATATATATATATATAAGTAATGGGACAGTGACACACTTTTTGTTGTCTCTAGCACATTGGATTTGAAATAAAACTATGAGGTTAATTACATCTATACCAGGTGATTTGTGTAGGAATTACAGCCCTTTATATACATGACCCCCCACCCCCCCATTTCAGCAAAACAAAAGTAAATGGACAGGGGGCTGCTCAGCTGTTTCCTGGTCAGCTGTGCATCGTTGCATTGTTAGTTCATACACAAGAAAGCAAAAAAAAGTCTAGAGTTGATTGTAGGTGAGGTGAATTTGCATTTGGAGTCTGGTTGCTGTTGTCTCTCAACAAGAGGACCAAGAAAAATCTGACTAGATCGATCTTAGGAAGCAAGAATGAACTGGTGAGATCAGCAGTAGCAAAAGACCTGGTAGACCGCAGAAGCCCTTTGTAGTGAATGACTGAAGAACACTTTGAATTGACTGTCGAACAGATCAAGACATCCCTCCAGGATATTCGCACTGGCGTGTCAAAGACATAAAGAGAGGACTACCTCAACCTGAGTATCAGCCAAAGTGTGGAGAAAGAAAAGGACCTGCTCATGATCCGAAGCACAACTTTATTTCAGATTATTATTTACTTTTGCTCCCCTAAAATGGAGGGAATACGCATAATATATATATATATGAATACTGAATGCACACATTGAAATACATGTAATTTTAAATGCGTTCACGCTGTTTCCCCAAGTCCAAACTGAACTTACCCCAAGTGAAATTATTATTATATATGTTTTATATTATCATTAGACTGAAGTAATATTGTGTGCATATAAGTACACTGTATCGTATTGCACTGTGTTGCTCACCACTGTACTGCCTTTTATGAGGACATGTTTGATGTATTTGGAACAGAAAGGCCTGAAACACAGAAGGCAAAGATCAGAGTCTGGGCGCTGCCCACGGGCCCAGCGGGGGGCGCCGGAGTGAGAAATCTGTGGGCCTGAGAGCGAAGGGACAGGACAAACGAGCGCTCGCTGAGCGGAGCCGCTGCGGACTCTTAACCCTTTCAACAGCAGGCAAGCCTGGAACGCTTCATTATTACTGTGTTTTACTCATCGCTCTGAGCCAGTGTTCTAGAACTGCGCCGCTAACAGCCACCGGCGGTGATTGTGACATCATCAGCATTAGAATGTTCAGTTAAGATACATTCCAATCGCTCATATTTGCGATCTTACAGGGTTTAAATTTGCAGCAAGGGGCTGCTCCGGGACAAAGTGAACGAGGGCGAAGGTGTCCTTGGGATTGGGACGACCCAAGCCGCGGCCACACCCACCTCTAGCCAGCGCGGTCGACCGCAGACTCGGGCCGGGGCAACAAATTTGCTCCCCTGTAGCCGGAGCACAAAGATCATTCTGTGCTGCAGAGTTTAAAAAACTGCACTGGAATACATGACTGTTTATTTATGCATTCATTCATTCATTCAGATTTTTAAAAAAGGCCCGTCTCCTTTTCATTCAGGTCCTGTTTTCCGCAGAAACCTTTTTGTGACACTTCTCGCGTTTAATATTTAATAAGGGTTTCTGTCTGGGAGCAAGGGCTGAATAAATGAGCCGTTTAATTATGCAACCCCGTCCGTGACATTGGTAGGTCAGCGGAGAAAATTAAATTCCTGAGACTGAAGGGTGCCTGATATTAAAAAGGAAACCTGTTCAGTGACACCCAGCATGTGACAGCAAGTCCATCCCGTGTATAGCATAATCTGGTTTATCAACCTCATCTATATCAGTTCCTATTGGCCGAGAGATATCTGCCCAATCTGCATTGGTTTCCCATTGGCGGAGAGATAACTGCCTCATCTGCATCAGTTTCCCATTGGCTGAGAGATATCTGTCTCATCTGGATCGGTTTCCCATTGGCTGAGAGATATCTGCCTCATCAGTATCAGTTCCCATTGGCTGAGAGATATCTGCCTCATCAGTATCAGTTCCCATTGGCTGAGAGATATCTGCCTCATCAGTATCAGTTCCCATTGGCTGAGAGATATCTGCCTCATCAGTATCAGTTCCCATTGGCTGAGAGATATCTGCCTCATCAGTATCAGTTCCCATTGGCTGAGAGATAGCCTACCGGCCAGTGAAACAGAAGCAGGGATCTGAGGGCTGCTGGATGGCTCATGAGGAAGGCCTGTACACACTGTGGTGTATGGATGAGCCTTGTGGCCTTGGACAGAATCTGGACCGTTCTGGTGCTGACTGTGGCCGGTAGCTCCACATGCCGAACCACAGCTGGCGGCTGCATCACACAGGGTACGGGAGGGTTCAGTCGGGAAAAGCAACCGCGCGTTCCCCGCCTCGCGAGCGACCCCCCCCCCCCCACTGGCCGATAATGGGGCTCGTAAGACTGCGTGTCACAGCCGCCCGCGTATGAACGATGTTCTGCGGCGTGAAAAGACCCAGCTGTTGAACAGCGCGTGCTTCCCAGGTCTCAGCTCTCCCGAATCGAGCAGGATGGATGGACGATGGGACCGTGGTATTGGGGTCACACCCCCGAGTAGGACAGCAAATAAATGTGGGGCGGGGGTTTTCACTGCAAGCTTTTATGCTGCATTACTTAAGGCATACCGAGTTCCTACCTATCTCTTTCACATACCTTTACTGTACTGTACTAATGCTTATTATTTCATGTTAATAGCTCGCAGTCAATTTAATGATTCCATGATCGTGGAACCAACGTTTAAATAAATTAAATGAGAATACCAAACCACAGACCAAGTTCAGGAATGATATAAATAAGTGGATTTACACACAATAAAACGTGTGACTTCCTTACATTTTTTTTGCTCCTAACTGGTTTAATTTAACTTCCACAGTTATTTCTGGTGGGTAGCCATGGTGACACAGAATCCAGTGCACCTGCAAGAACGTGAACAATTTGATTTCCTGAATGCTGACAATGATATCTGTGAAAGGTCAGTAAATAATAAATATTTTAAAACCTCACGGAGCTACAGTAGGCGGGCAGGGAGCTACATGCGGCCCTGCTGGCCGCGTCCGTCTGAATGAGTTCTGACCCGAAGCTGAAATCTCGCCGAGATTACACCGCTCGAGCTTCTGCACACCGAGTCTGAGCACCGAGAGGGAAGCGAGGGGTGAGTGTGAGTGTATGACCCAGCTGGGTCTGGGCCGAATGGGATATTTTAGCGTCGGCCACTGATTGGCTGCGTGGGGTCGGTGTCGGGTGCGAGCAGAGGCTCAGAAAGCAGAGGGCTCCGGTGGCAGGGCTGTCACAGCAGGTTAAAATATCCTCCATCAAGAGGCATATCTGTCAAAATGTCACATCCGCGGGTATTTCAGGAAACGGCGTCCAGGGGAGGAGAAGGCCGCCGTCGGCTCTTTGTGTCGAACGCACACGTGACCGGCGAGGGCTGCGTCCGGCCAGTCACCTCTCAAAACACAGATAGAGCTTCAGTCCTATACATCCTTACAAAACTGTAAAAAAAAAAAATAACTACAGCCACAAAACTGCAGAAAGGCAAGAGGGACAATCTTAATGTCAATCCAGCACCTGCAGGCCTGGAGCCTGTTCGCTGTTTGCACACAGACGAAAGAAGGAACAGAAATGGCGTATAATCTCGGCCTGTTGAATTTATTTATTTATTTTTAAATATTAAAGTTTACAGTCTTCAGTCTGGTGAGGCGCTCACTAGACACACCTTCAGACACAAAAAGCTCAACACGTGAGCATGCACTTGAGTATTCATGCAGCACATGGGCAATATGCAAAACAATGATCATGTGACCATGCGAACAATGATCATGTGACCATGCAAAACAATGATCATGTGACCATGCAAACAATGATCATGTGATCAAGCTCAAGCTCAAAAAAGACATACAGGTATAGTTAGCTACATTACTACCATTCAGTACCTCAGAAACCATCTTCCCTTTCTGCCTCTTTACCCACTAACCCGGGTGGGCTCATTGGCCTGATCTTATCACAAAATGGTAGGATTTCAGTGCTTTCTGAAGTGCAAACATGAAATAAGTTGAAAGCAACAAGTAGTTAAAAAAGTGTCATAATAGCTGCTTATCACACTTTCCACCGCAGTAGTGAGTGGGACTTCACGGGGAATTATATTTTTATTTCTTCTCCCGAGAAAAATCATTTGGCTCTCTCCTCTCACCCTCTGGAGCAGAGCAGAATCTGAAATCCCTCGCACCCTTGCGCAGACGTGCTCCATTAATCCGGCTCCTTCACGTCCTGTCCCCGTGCTTTTAACTCCAGCAGTGCTGACCTTTTCTCCCCGTGCCCAGACAGATCTGAAGCTGCTGCAGTAATCAGTCCGGCCCCAGAATAGCGGAACGCCGCGAGCAGCGGTGAACGTCCTGGGATGGGAGGAGCTCCTTTCCAGCTTGTAAATATTTGATCAGCGCCCCGTCCGTGGGAAATGGGTTCTAAATAGAGCTAATGGCTGCCTGAAAGGTTAGCGCTGTCATCAGCCCCCCCCCTCAGAGGCAGCCGGGCAGCCGTCTCACGCAACTGATAATGGGGTTCGGCCATTTGGGGGGGGGGGGGTCAGTGATGGATCTCCATTCTCACCGGAGATCCAGCCCCTGTCTCCTGGGGGGGGGGAGGAGGGTGCGTGATTGTGGTGATATGAGGAGGAGCGCGCAGACAGTGCGGCGGTTTTGACAAAACGAAAACGGCGTAGGCACAGCCTGTACCAGGGGTGTCTAATCTCACCTGAAATGGGCAGGTGTGGGCGCAGCGTTTTTTAAATAGATTTTTCGTTTTTTTATAATTAGTTGAATCAAGTATCGTTCAGCGTGACGACACCTGATTCAACTAAATTAACTAATCACGGTCTTCAATCAAGCTCCGTGATGAGCAGAATCAGGTGCCGTGGTGCTGGGCCGAAACAGCAGCCTGCACCCACGCCGGCCCTCTCCGGATATGACCGGTCACGCCCGGCCCAAACGTTTGGCAAACCACCTTTTGGGTGGACGGCACAGCTGCCATGCGATCTCTCTTCAGTGAACAAACAGCAGAGGGGACATTTTCTGAGATTTTGATTCATGCGTAGAAAAGAAAAATAGGAGTGGCACTAAGAATGAGGTCATTGGTAATCAGGGGTTTTTTGAAGAAGAGTTTGCAGGTGTGGGACAGAGTTTTAATGCAGAGGGAGATTCTTAACTGAACATTCTAATGCTGATGTCACAATCACAGCTGGTGACTGAAGCAGTGGAGTTCTAGAACACTGACTTTCCAAGAACATTAAAAAAAAAAAAAAAAAAACCACTCTTCAAAGGCTTAATGAGAAATTAAATATTCCATTCAAATTCTAATGAAGTGCATATGTAACAGGTGTTTTGAAGCAAAGTTGTTTTGTTGATCAGCCAATTTAAATAAGCATCACAGGAGGTAGTTTGTCTTTTTATGCGATTGCACCAGACATGATTTGCACTTACATCTGCTCTTGCAATCAGTTACACACGATACTTCTTTTTAAATTAAAAGACCACAATGTGGGGTTAAGGCCATTTCTGACTTCTGGCTTCTTCCTCAAAGAAGAACTACAATTAAAAATCATTAGTCCATATGCTGGTCTTCACATTAAAAAAATTCAGAAGTACCATATGTAATACTTTAATCAATGAAAAACAAAAAGGTATAGAACCCCAACCCCAAGGATAAGCAATGATTACCTGTATATAACCCCCCCCCCCCCCCCCCTTCCCCATTGTAAAGAATGGATTCTAAAAAAAGGTTATAGTTAAGATGACACCGAAAGGAGACTCCAAACCTTCAGTTATGTCACGGTTTCCCTCAAGCCGCATTCTCCAAACTTACTCAACTTAAATTACCAAAAAAGGAGGAGCTATATCCCAATTATATCACCACTGCAAATGGTCCTTTCCGATACAGATGTAAAAATTTGGTTATGAAGCACGAAACGCAGGTCACACCAATTATTCTGAGCGCGAGACACAAGGCAGCCTTTAAAAAGCTAAGCCCGCCAAGAGTTTCATGTAACCGCAATCGCTGTCTCATTACTACTCAAAGTGAGGCACGGTACACAGAAGCGATAACGCCGTATTCCAGGCAATCAAGCCGTTAAAAAAACAGTTGCGGTAGACGGTATAGTCACACAAGACGACTGAAGACAAGATCAGGACGGTTAGAGGATAATTAATCGTTCACTTTTCGCCTCACACTTTTCAAAACTCGACGAGAAAGGCGAATGCACACGCGCCGGCACACAAAGGCGCGCGGAGAGAAAATAAGTGATTTTGGGAAGCGCTGTAGCGGCAGAATCCTACGGAAGACGAGCGAATATTTTTTTAAAAGCGCGTGTATGAAATCCGCATTCCTTAACTCCCTGAACTCTATACAGAGTGGGACAGTAAGAAAGCCACTCAAGCCTTAAGCCAGTGGAGAGAAACGCGATCACCCCCCCCCCCCGCCCCCCCCCCAACTCCCTCCTTTAGATCAAACGAACGTTTCAGCAATAAATTGAGCATCAGGAATTACTGCCACTTCAATGGATAAATAGCAACTTGCATTTATTTATTAGTATTATTATTATGATTATTGTTATTATTAGTAGTAGTATTAGTAGTATTTATTATCATCATCATCATCATCCTCATTATTAACTAATTTCTTTTCTTTTTTTAACAAAGAGACTCATTAAGGGAGCCGGATGTTTAATGCAGCTCAAGTTCAGCTGGGGGACAGGGATACAAGGGAACAATGGCAATGCCCCACATGGGAATTAAACCCACAACCCCCCCAGTCACAGGCCCTGGCCCCTAACCATAAAGATATTCTGTGGACATACGATATATTGCAGGGTTTGAATCCCTGAGGGCCTCTCTGTGTGGAGTTTGCATGTTCCCCCCTCTGTCTGCGTGGGTTCCCTCCGTGTACTCCAATTTACTCCCACAGTCCAAAGGCATACTGGTTAGGCTATGCCTGTAGGTACGAGTGTGTTAGTGATTGATATATGATGGATTGGCAACCTATCCAAGGGTGTTCCAGCCTCTGGCCCAGTGCATGCTGGGATAGGCTCCAGCCTCCCCCCCCCCAGTCCTAAAAAACGGGAGTTAGGAGATGGATGGATGGCATATTGCTGTAACCCGCGGCATCATGGCCCCATGGGATCACCGCATCGATGTTGACAGTGCAGTGCTGGCGTGTGATTGGCTGTTCTGGTGGGGCAGCGTTCCAAGGTTCCGGAACTTTCCACAGACTGAAGAGTGGACGCCAGGGTGGGCATGCGGAGAGCTCACCGGAGCGCGGCGATGCAGCTGCGCTAGCAGACGCAGGTATTTCAATTACCGGGCCGTGCTTTGAATCGCCTTTGATTGAGCATAATAACTCCATTAGTGCCTCATCAACAGAGCTCTCCAACAGGAACATTCGCACCGAGTCTCTTGACACTGACATCTGACCTTGGATAAATATTTTTTCCCTCTTCTTCTCATTCTTCTTCTTCTTCTTCTTCTTTCTAAACAAAGTCTAGTTTCCAAGGAAACCGAGCAACAGTTCCATCACTGGGTGTGTGTGTGTGATTGCGCTGGTGACAGCAGGTGATACTGCTGGAGCAGCAATCCTAAAATACCCTGAAGAGAGTATTATGCAAAAGTTGCCTGCTGATTTGTTGTGTGTTTCCACACTTAAGCACTTAATTAAAGACACTGATCAGCTAGAGTATGCATACCTTGTTTCCAAGAAATTGGTTGACAATTTGAAGCACACCACTAAAAAAACATCCAGACACTGCAGTCCTCCAGGACTGGAGTTAAACCTGCAGACACTGTGGCTCCTCCAGGACTGGAGTTAAACCTGCAGACACTGCGGCCCTCCAGAACTAGAGTTAAACCCGCAGATACTGCGGCCCTCCAGGACTAGAGTTAAACCTGCAGACACTGCGGCCCTCTTGGACTGGAGTTAAACCTGCAGACACTGCAGCCCTTTAGTTTATGAATCCTGCCTTAAACTGACTGTCTATTTAGAACGAGTGTTTTAATTAGTTTAATTAGAACAAGTAATATAATATATAACAATAGGCTATAGGCTATATGTTTAATACATTGGCCCTTTTGATTATACAAATCCTTACACTCAATCATTCATTACACCAAAGGCCTGCTCTTTCAAAATATCCTGATAAAAAAGTAAAGAAAAACAAAAAAATAAAAAACACAAAAAAAACAGACCACAGGCCTTTCCACTGACACAAACACATAATTTTTTATGTAACAGTAGAGGAATAGAGGGACCATTGTTCATTCACCTTCATATATCACCAGGGGGAAAAAAATGTCTGCAGTGTTCTTGGACGCAAGGCAGTTCAGTAAAGATTTATCACCTAATGGAGTCGAACTTCCTGCAAACCAAGCAGCAACACCTCTCACATTCCAGTCAACACTGAATATAGACATTTGGGGATTTGCCAGTAAAATACGAATTCCTCATAAATATGCACACAACCAGATGTGATGAACAAAATGCAGATTTGTTTTATGAAACTAAATCCCTCCCATTAGCTCTTGGTCATTACATTTGTTTTAATTTGATCTGTTTGATCTGTTGAGATTATTTGCCAAAGGTTATTATGTAAAGACGTGCCATTTTTGGCTGGGAATGTTCCGCTTTTGCAGAAATAATGACTAACAAAATGCTGGGATTGGTGAGCGTGCCGGGTGTACTTGGCGGGATTATTAAGGGATGTGTAACTTGGTGAGATTATTATCGGATGTGTAATTTGGTGGGATTATTAGGGGATGTGTAATTTGGTGAGATTATTAGCGGATGTGTAATCTGGTGAGATTATTAGGGGATGTGTAATCTGGTGAGATTATTAGGGGATGTGTAATCTGGTGAGATTATTAGGGGATGTGTAATCTGGTGAGATTATTATCAGATATGGAATTCGGTGAGATTATTAGCGGATGTGTAATCTGGTGAGATTATTAGCGGATGTGTAATCTGGTGAGATTATTATCAGATATGGAATTCGGTGAGATTATTAGAGGATGTGCAACTTGGCAGGATTATTAGAGGATGTGTAACTTGGCAGGATTATTAGAGGATGTGCACTATAAAGTCAGCCTTGTGCACTAGTCGTCCACTCAATGAGGGTTTATGGCAGGTCTGCGTGCTGTTTTGGTTCCAACCAATTACCTCAGTTTTAGTTTTCTGACAGCTCTATAAACTACCCCGGCAGTTTCACTCCTGTACTTGAGCACAGCAAAATCTTTGGGATACACCAGCAGTCTGTGGCTGTAGCTGATGCTTACACAGATCAATGTCAGATCGAGATATGACTGAGCTAATTAAATAATTAAGAGCAGAATCAGCCCTGGTTATGTACCCCTGCTTTATGGTCTTGGTCACAGTCGCCTAATAAACTGGCCAAAACGCAAACTTAGAGCAGGGACAACCAAGCCTGGTCCTGTAGAGCCTCAGGGTCAACATTCAATTCCATTTCAGCGTATTCAACGCACCAAATCATTTGAAATTCTATTAATTGGTGAAAAACAAAAAATGACCTCAGAACATCGTGGGCATTTTTACCAAATTCACAAGGTGAATTTTAATTTGAATGGACTGAATTTGGGATTGAATGGTACTTCAACCCCCCAGGGGAGGCTGCTGATTGGCCTCTGCTGATTTTAGGGTGCAAGCAGAAACCCCCCAGAAGGGGGTCGTGGTGAACAGGGGAGCCAGAACGGCGGTCTGCCACGCCGTTCGGTTCTGTCCACAGGACGACCGGGCCGGTACCATCTCTCCCTCGTTACAGCTGAACGCTAACTGCCCGTCAGATGCAGCTGGAGCTGTGTACAGGCAGTAATTATTTTTGATGCAGGAACAGATTGGGATCCACACATTGTTTTTTTTTTTTTTTTGTTTGTTAGTTTTTTTAAATTTTTTTTAAAGCAAGCAGTATACCCTGTCAACAGTGTTTTAATTAATCTAAATGTGACCATGCCAGACAAACTGGAGCTGTGTACCAGGGGTACAAACTAACATCATGTGCCCTTGTGGATTCCCGTCCGAAAATCTTCCTCCCCAAACCCCCCAACGCCCCCCCCCCCTCCCCTCCCCCCAACAAAACAGCCATTGACATTATATTGTCTCATTTTTTCACCAAGGGAAATAGCCAAAACTGTTTTTATAACTACCGAGCTCCGCATCTACAGGAGTGTGTGAAGCTCAAGCGATGAGGCCTAAAGATAGTTATACAGCACCTAATGACTGAAAACTGTGCTGTTATGTACACAAGCACTTTCCCGTCTTATAAGACAGAAATTATATGAAATAAACTGGCCTATAGGAGCTCATTTAGCATCTGTGGCAGAAGCACTAGTCCTGGGGTGAGGTTCCCAGAGGGCTGAATCCATTTCTGGTTTTGGTTCCACCAATTATCTGGCCTCTGTCGGCTAATGAAGGCTCTGTACAGCAACACTGGGTTCACTCTTTCACTAGATTCACACAGGACACACAAACAAGTCTGCAACGTTCAAACCTCAACTCTTCCATTTCCAAAACTTCCATTCACTTAAATGTATGAATCACATTTTTCTAAATACACAAAACAAATTTTCATATATTTAGCAAAATGCTTCTTACAGTACTTAATATTTAATTTTTTATCTTAAATAAAAAAATTATAATTCAATAATTAAACAACATCTAATACAGCCAACAGTATAGGCGATAATCTTGTGATATTTAATATTTATATGTCATCATATATGTTGGAAAAGTGAAACTTTTTTTTAGGTTAAATGTTGAGGGTGAAAAAGGCGCACCAAAGTGCACCTGGCACCACATTCCACTGGCGGTGAATGTGACTAAATCACCTCCGGATCATCAGACCGCCGCAGAGCTTTTTGAGCCGCGTGTTCTCCAGTGGACACGTCCGCCCAGCCGCATCCTCCCATTACCAGCGCAGACTCCCCCAGCAGTCCGCCATTCCGGCTCTGTAATGCCGCTGTGGCGCAGCGCTTTGAGCCGCGCTGAAGCTTACCACGCTAACCGCTTCCTCGCGCCCCGAGAGGGCCTTGCGTCTCCCCCGCCCCCGCTCCGGGATCAGACGGGAGAGACACGCCGGCTAACGAACGGCTAACGAGCCTCCCCACCCTCAGAGGGTGAAATGCCCGGCTCGTGCTCGTGCTGATTGGTGGAAAACCAGCCGGGTCTGTTTTGTTGCTGATAATGAAGGAAGAATTACACACGTGTGCGTGTTTCACACTCACGAAAACACACACACATGCCCACACAGCAACAGAGGAACACGCCCCGTCCATCCGTTCTCTTAACTTCTTTAATCTTGGTCCAGGGCACTGGGTGGGGGGGGCTGTCCCAACATGCATTGGGTGAAAGGAAGGAATACACTCTGGACAGGCGCCTAGCGCGCAGGCACACCACTCACTCTCTCTGTGTCACACACACACACACACACACACACAGACACACACGCGCACACGCACACACACACACATGCACACGCACGCGCACACGCACACACACACACACATTTACACACAATTCTCACACACACACACACACACACACACACAGACACACACACGCGCACATGCACTCTCACGCACACACACATTTACACACAATTCTCACACACACACACACACACACACGTACACACAGTCTCACACACACACACACACCTCTGGGTCGATGCCCTGTGTGTGCACGCCATGCAGAAGTAGAAGTGTCTGAAACAGGAGCACCTCGAACTCCGCACAGCCCCAGGGCTGCCAAACACAAACACAAACACACCCAGCAGAGGCGTCAGCTCACACAGCCCCACTCTCCTCTCCTCCTCCATCTCTCCTCTCCTCCTCCCACTCTCCTCTCCTCCTCCATCTCTCCTCTCCTCCTCCCACTCTCCTCTCCTCCTCCCACTCTCCTCTCCTCCCCACTCTCCTCCTCCTCTCCTCTCCTCCTCCCACTCTCCACTCATCCTCCCACTCTCCTCTCCTCCTCCCTCTCCTCCTCTCTCTCTCCTCTCCTCCTCTCTCCTCTCCTCCTCCATCTCTCCTCCCACTCTCCTCTCCTCCTCTCTCTCCTCCTACACCCTCCTTTCTTTCTTTTTCATGCTAATCTTCTCACTCTCTTTCACTCTCCATCTCCCTCTCACTCCCTCTCCTCCATTCAAATGCTTATAGGCCAATTACACTTGTAAATATTGTCACACTTCAAAGTGCCAATACACAAAACAAGCTCTACACAATCTCTCTCTCTCAATTTAACTATGGTTTACTGGCATGATGGTATATAAACAATATCAGTAAAAGCACAATGAAACAATTAACAAAGACACATAAAACATATAATTAATACAGTGGAATAAAATAAATATATAATTGAAAAAAGCAGAACTGACAGAAAACTAAAACTAAAACACTAATATCTTAATAATACGAACAAGAGCTAAGAACTAAAACCAGTAACAATACAAATAAATGAGAAGGTGTCTC
The DNA here is from genome assembly GCF_018555375.3 of Anguilla rostrata. Lineage (NCBI taxonomy): Eukaryota > Metazoa > Chordata > Actinopteri > Anguilliformes > Anguillidae > Anguilla > Anguilla rostrata. Next base: position 1,713,224 of record NC_057940.1, on the reverse strand, counting down.
ATTGGCTGACGCTCATTATCTGACAGGATAATCATAATATCTTGCAGTTAGTGCCGCACATTCTGATTTCTCCCACAGTACATCGATCTAGATTACTGTTAATTTGGTAAAGTGGTTTCAATTTAGGAATAGAAGTTGTTCCTTATGTCCTGGTGTAGTGTGCGTTCTGTGAGGAAGTGCAGCTCTGTCTCCACTGCCCCCTGATCTCAGTGGGAGCACAGCCTGAGCTCTCTGGGCAGCCAGGTCTGCCTGTGACGGCTGGTCTCTATGGCCAGGCTGTGCTCAATGAGTCTGCACAGGCCAGGCTGTGCTCACTGAGTTTGCACAGGCCAGGCTGTGCTCACTGAGTCTGCATGGGCCAGGCTGTGCTCATTGAGTCTGCATGGGCCAGGCTGTGCTCACTGAGTTTGCACAGGCCAGGCTGTGCTCACTGAGTCTGCACAGGCCAGGCTGTGCTCACTGAGTCTGCACAGGCCAGGCTGTGCTCACTGAGTCTGCACGGGCCAGGCTGTGCTCACTGAGTCTGTACGGGCCAGGCTGTGCTCACTGAGTCTGCACAGGCCAGGCTGTGCTCACTGAGTCTGTACGGGCCAGGCTGTGCTCACTGAGTCTGCACAGGCCAGGCTGTGCTCACTGAGTCTGCACGGGCCAGGCTGTGCTCACTGAGTCTGCACAGGCCAGGCTGTGCTCACTGAGTCTGCACGGGCCAGGCTGTGCTCACTGAGTCTGCACGGGCCAGGCTGTGCTCACTGAGTCTGCACAGGCCAGGCTGTGCTCACTGACTCTGCACAGGCCAGGCTGTGCTCACTGAGTCTGCACAGGCCAGGTTGTGCTCGCTGAGTCTGTACGGGCCAGACTGTGCTCACTGAGTCTGCACAGGCCAGGCTGTGCTCACTGAGTCTGCACGGGCCAGGCTGTGCTCACTGAGTCTGTACAGGGTCAACACGGTGTGTAACACTGGGTACTGCTGAACATGGGGAACCTACACAGGTCCAAATTTATGGCCCTGCTTTCTATTGGCCGTGCTTTAGCTACCAAACAGACACTGGATTCATGTGCTATGCTGTTGGACAAATGCTTCTACATTTGCGTGTCTATATCAGGGGTGCACAAAGAGGTGGGGGGATCTGTTTTTAGGATTTCATGCCAACTTCCGCCCTTAATTAGTAATAATCGCCCCCCAATCATGTACTCCATCTGGCATTTATTAATAAAGTGGGGATCTGCAGCACCACACAGCACACGCATCTATGGTGAGGAAGTTCTTCTGTGTTGTGATGTAGGAGTGACACCAGTACTGATATATATAGCCATTTAAATACATATATATATATATATATGTATCTCCAGAGTAATTGGCTGGAAGCTGAAACAGAAACCAGCACACACACACGCGCTCTCAGTTCTCTTAACTCAAAGCGCTGAAGAAATTGGAAGAGGCACAAATAAGAGATAATGGCTCCGATTCAAACAAAATGAGTCCCTAACTCTGAACAACTAAACGCACCAAAACAAAGTTTCTGAGGAGAAAGTATAGCGCTGGCTTAATTGAGTGCAGGCGACTGCTCCTACTTCCCCAGCTGTGTTTTCCCGATGCCAAAATAAAAGCGCTTTCAGAAACAGGAAACCCCTCCAGACTAGTCCTACAGAACGTGGCTCCCTTTCCTCTCCTGCTTCTCACTTAAAAGCGCGGTTCACCGCAGCGAAACCGTGACTTTTCTAAGCTTTCCCGTTTAAGTAGCTCAGGAAATTGTGGTCCATAATAACAGCAACTGATCGGGAAATATAAAGACGAACCAAAGACATTATTTACCTCATCACCAACCCTCTATGGAGCATTACACACATCAACTTATTATTTCACAAACTGAAAATCAATCACTGGTCGGAGACAATAGCAGAAGCAGAAGCAACAGCAGCAGCAGCAGTAGCATTAGCAGTAGTAGTAGCAGCAGTAGCAGTAGAAGTAGTAGCAGTAGTAGTAGTAGCAGCAGTAGTAGCAGCCGTAGCAGTAGTAGCATTAGCAGCAGCAGCAATAGCAGTAGTAGCATAAGCAGTAGCAGCAGCAGCAGTAGTAGCAGTAGCAGTACCAATAGCAGTATCATCAGCAGCAGCAGTAGTAGCATTAGCAGTAGCATTAGAAGTACCAGCAGTAGCAGTAGTGGCAGCAGCATTAGCAGTACCAGCAGCAGCAGTAGTAGCATTAGCAGTATCATCAGCAGCAGCAGTAGCAGTAGTAGCAGCAGCATTAGAAGTACCAGTAGCAGTAGTAGCAGTAGCAGCAGTAGTAGTAGTAGCAGCAGTAGTAGTAGTAGCAGCAGCAGTAGTAGCAGCTGTAGCAGTAGTAGCTTTAGCAGCAGCAGCAGTAGTAGCATTAGCAGTAGCATTATCATCAGCAGCAGTACCACAGGCTTTGCGGAAGGCACTTAACCCTGTGTTCCCTCAGGAAGTGCAGAGAGTGGACTGTAGCACTGACAGCACTGATAGCCTAGCGCAGGCCAGCTAATTGCTTGGTTTGTGGCCAGGGTCATGTTTCTGGGAAGCGTCCCTCTAGGGCAGCAGAGAAAGCTATCCCACAGGACTGACAGCCAAATTCAGGCACAATGATGATGATGATGATGATGATGATTATTAGTATTATTATTAGTACGGGGAAAAAAAAGAATAACCAGATGACCGTGGTAATCGGGCCACACAAATGTTGATCTGCGGAGAGCTTCTCGCCTGATTCACTCAGTTATAATTATAGACTATTTTTCCATCATTCATAACTCACACTGAGTGGCGACTTGGGCACTGGGCTATTTCCAAAACAAATTTAAAAAAAACGTCCAGAAGAATTACTTCTCAAATTCATGCATACAATTTGTAAAATATCGCATGCAGTATGTGTATGAGTATCTAAATATGTGAGTGTATGTATATGTATGTACACATATTATCCCTTGTTTTTTTTTTGTATATTTTTTTACTGTTCGGATTGCTGATATTCTGAAACATAAATAATTGTTCACCAAAGTTTACAATGAATTGTAATCAATTCACTGATAAGGTCTCTAGTAGCTAGCCATTTTTAAGAAGTATGTTTAATACTGGGTGATTTTTAAGAAGCATTATTAATTGGCGTTATTCCCCATAGAAAATGTAGTATGACATTTTTCATGGGCAGTGCCTCCTAGTGGCAAGAGATGAGAAGTGTTTTTGACTCGTGTTCAAATGGAAACCGCACAACAGTCAAATAAGGATGGGGGGAAGGCACAAAAAATAAAAACGTATTTATAAAACAGAAAATAAATTTAAACGTACGACCGCGCGGACTCGCGCGACCCACAACAAACAGGCAAGTTTATGGCCTTCATAACCCAGTTGCCAGACAGAATTATGCCGACTGCAGCAACGCAGGCCCGTTTATAGGCACAATGGCGCACACAATGGGTGGAAAATTAAAACCGCGTTTCTTCTGTACAAACTGAGTTTAACCCCATATGTGTAAACTTGGTATTCAGACACGAAACCTGAGATTGATTCTGAGAATTTAATTCCTTAAAATAAAAATGTAAAAAAAGAATGGTTAAGGGGTAAATGCATGCATCTTTATGAGAAGAAATCTCTCTAGTTTATTTATGTAATTTATTTCGTGGGGAGAGAGTGTATTAATCAACATTTCATGCGCTTACATCAGCATAAATGTGCCGGATTTATATGCCCATTTTCACCCATAAATCCCAGGGTAGATTTACAAAGCCATCCGGACTTTGCATCATCAGGACGATAGATCAGCGCAAAAAATGGCCAATACATACAATAAAAGATTTTTATTTTATTTATTTATTTCTTTTTTTAACGCAGCTATAAAACTAGACAAATGACATGTATCCAAATGGTGCCCACGGCTGCAGTTGGATTGCTCACGATTGCAAGATCGCATCTTTGGACACTTGAGAGTATTTCCCGCGGTTTCTCGCGCATCGCGCGTTAGCGCATGGCACCGCGGCTCGCGGCTCGCGGCTGGTCCCTCTTTCAGAGCGAAGCTGCGCCGCAAACAGAAAAGCTTCCAGACAGAGGCCGGTAAACAGGGACAGGATGTGGTCTCTCCATGTTCAGCGACCGCAGAGACAGTCACCGTTAAGTGCTTTATCGGAGCCAGGAAATACGTCCACTGGCGGTCTAAAAATGTAGATTCATTTTAATTAATGCAATTCACTCCTGTCCACCCAAACATACACTCCACCCCCATTTTATTACAGTTACTGGCATTGAATCATTTTCTGACATCCATTACACACACACACCCCCCTCCCCTTACTCATACAAATAAATGCAGTTTATACCACAATATATACTGGCTTTTAGTTTACATTTTGTTACAAAAAAGTAAAACATTGGATTGGATTTGTCAAAAAGAAACACTAATATACAGTCGAAGCAGTCTCAGTAAATTCCCCAGTCTCGCATGTACTGTTAAAGTAGGACTTATATATAAAAAAAAGATTTAAAGAGTAAAGAGATATGTTGACAGATTTTTTTAGCTGAGAAGTACTACTCACACAGGATTTAGATTACCAGAGGACAATAAAAATTTCCATTGGCCTATTTTTACATCAGTCCCATGTGTCTATGTGTCACCGTATCGTACGGCTATCCTGTCCTTCTTTCAATCACCTGTCTCCTTTATCCATCTCTTGAGATCCTGTATCAGGGTAAATCAGTGTAAAGTGCAAAAACTGAACTAATTTGTTACATGACTCCCCTTCATGCAAGTATTTGTTTTGTCTTAGAGAGGAGAAACTTATTTAAAACCTGGCTTTTAATGACACAATACGCCACATAGAAAAGAAAAAATGTATATTGTTCTCCAGTAAGAAAACAGATTAAAGCATCTACCCCGTGGTACTGAATGGACACACTGTGACATGTTCAATGTTAAATCAACTCTTACAGAGTACATATGATCCCTGTTGGACATAAATTATCACAGGATATTTCACGGTGCAGTAAGCTGTTATTATCGATGAGCCAGGGGGAGTAGAATCTGTCTTAGCCAATCAAAACAGGCAGATTATGGCATTTAAATGGCTCCAACAGTGAAACATTTAACTCTTAGTTTGATTGGACAGGATTATCAAGTGGGATTTCCCCTCACCCAATTAAAACTGCTGTGCAGAGCAGACATCTCCAACTCAAGGCCTGGGCCGCGTGCAGAATCAGTACGCTTCCCTACTATTGAGTATGCATATAAAACTTGCATGCAACTCGCATACTCAACAGTAGGGAAGTGTGCTGATTTGGATACGACCCTGAGGGACCGGAGCGCCTGCTGGATTTGAGTGTTTTGGCAGTTAAGTTCTGAATTTAAATCACCGACCAGCTAAAGCAGGGGTGTCCAATCTTTTCCGAAAAGGGCCGGCGTGGGTGTAGGTTTTTGTTTTAGCCCAGCACTAAGGCACCTGATTCTACTGATTCCCTAATCATGGTCTACAATCAGGACCTTGATAAGTAGGGTCATGTGACTTGGTGCTGGGACTTGGTTACTGTGGCATCTAGGACTATCGCCATGGTGACTGGCCACGGAACCTCCTCCAGTAACACAGGCCCAGCTCTTCATGACGACGATTCGGTTCGGTTCTCCAAAATAAATAAAAAAATAAAAAATTAAGACATAGGCAAAGAAAGCCATCAAAACAGACATTATGACATTCAAAAAACGCAATCTTTTGCAAGCCTGTTTTTTTGTTGACACGCTTTAAAATTGGAACAGGATATCTCGGTTAAGTATTTACTTATTGCTTCTGATATGATTAAAACAATATTGTCTTTTTCTCCTCTCCTACTTTCGGCTTTAGAAGACAAGGCGGCCGCTTCGCCCGCGCCCCTCGTGTCTCCTGCAGACGGGCGCTGCTGGCGTGGGGCACAGACTAATTGCCCAGCCTGTCACTCTTGCCGCGCGAACGCGGGGGGAAAAAACACAGCCGTTTGAGAACCCGCTCCACAGTTTCCATCTCTGTTTGTTTCTGCGGTCACGGCAACGTTAATTAGCCGTTTGTGTTCTGTCTTTCAGCAGCAGAAGCTCAAGACTCGGCATTAATGGTATGCCAACGGAAGGCCGACACAGGGAACAGTCCAGTCCGCAGGCTTATTGGTCTGCTTAACAAACACCCTTACCCACGGCAACAAGTTTATTTACGTATTTTATTTATTTATCCGTTTTACATTTTCAGTCGTATACAGCTCATGTTAAGCAGATACTGAACTAGGACACGCCTCACCCACCCGCCTTTGAAATGAACCTACCGAACGTCGAGACTTAAGTACATGGTCAGGTTTCTCCTCAAGACGCGTACGGCGACAGTAGCCTAATAACAATAGAGCACGTAAACATAAGACCTTACGATGACATGAACAGGCAAGGCAGCCCTCGTGCCAATTTGTCTGCTGTCTGGAAAGCGTCGAGAACTGAGTAAATCCTGGTTTTAAACGTCCCGTGGTTTCTTGCTTCAACACTTTGTTCGTGCTACTCTAGCAGATGAGTTAGAGCAGATATAACACGTTTACTATGTGTATGCACCAAAAAGGGAAAGTGTCAGTGTTGTGACAGCTACTGCAGATGATAGCATATCCTAACTATCCTGACTATTGCATGCTTTCGGGGAATAGATGCAAAAGGTAAAATAAATTTCACTTTTCTTTTTGAAAAACAGAAGAAAAAAAATCTGCGTCAAACGAAATCTGTCAAAAGTAGCCAGAAATGCTGCTTAGAGACTTGAACATCATGAATTATTCTAAACGTTTTTTTAATTTTATTTTATTAGTTTCCAGGCCTTTCGGTTCTCACACACTTCACAGAAGCTCACTTGAGTCCGTTTGAGTTTAAGCCGCCCGTGTCTAAAGGAGCCGTTTCTGTTCCTAAAACCGCACGAAGGACAGCCCGAGTCCCCCTGCATCAGAAGATCGGGCCGTCCTGCTATAGCGGGATTTCGCGATAAGGACGATTAGGCTACTTTTCCCACTGCTTATACCTTTCTTCACGCACTCCACAGATACGCAGAAACGGTGGCTTTAATAATTCATCGTCGCTTTCCTTTTTCAACCGTCAGGAGAACTCGCGTCACTCTCTCACTCGGGTTTTATGAAAACCGTGTGAAAACTGGCTGTTCGTTTTAAACAGCAGCGCGTGAATATCTGTCAGACCCCCCTCTCGCACCCGGGAAGCTGCAGAATCGCTGTTTAATATAGCGCTGCGTGCATGACGAGCGTCCTGCTCGTAACAATCCTGTTATTTGACCTTTCGCTGGTGTAGGTTTGTCCTAACGTGCCTTTCAAACCAATGGTTCAGGTTTTTTTTTTTTTACAGCATCAAAGACAAAAATAGCTCCGTTACATTAATGTTAGAGTTGTCTCCAGCACTTACCAAACTGTCAACACCACGATTGTCTTGCTTGATGCGACACCACTGCATAAAAGCTGGAAACATCGAATCCTATATCACCATGTCAAAGGCACCATCAGACAGAAGTGAACTCCCCACAGGTCACTGCTTCTGAGTATACTGCAGTGTGTCTGACCTGGAAGTGAACTCCCCACAGGTCACTGCTTCTGAGTATACTGCAGTGTGTCTGACCTGGAAGTGAACTCCCCACAGGTCACTGCTTCTGAGTATACTGCAGTGTGTTTGACCTGGAAGTGAACTCCCCACAGGTCACTGCTTCTGAGTATACTGCAGTGTGTCTGACCTGGAAGTGAACTCCCCACAGGTCACTGCTTCTGAGTATACTGCAGTGTGTCTGACCTGGAAGTGAACTCCCCATAAAAGCTGGAAACATCGAATCCTATATCACCGTGTCAAAGGCACCATCAGACAGAAAAGTGGGGGAAAATGTTTACGCAGTGGTGGCTAGACGATGTTCTTTTTTAAGCGTGTAAATTAAACATTAAACACGTACAGTACTGACAGAAATTTACGCACGAAAGCAAGAGTGGTGGAACTACGTACACAGCCGTGTGCCCAGGCAGTGTACAAGTCTCCTGTTGCCTGGAGAACATTTAATTGGTGTGAATCTTACTTTCAGGGTGATTCTTTTTTTGACCTTTTAGCTTGTGCGGAACTATTCCAAACCCTTGCACATCGGTGCTGCCAGAAACTCCACATTCAACAAAGGAATCTACGGAACTTTGGTAGCCATAGAAACAGAAGTTCTAAATTCATCGCGGATTTTCTGCATAATCTCAGTAGACTGCAGTTTCTCACAAGGATTTCCACTGAGTCAGGTAATACCACCCCGGAGAGAACCTGCCCTTTGCGTCTTTATTTCGGCTCTATAGGGTGTTTGCATATACTTTTAATTAAAGCTGGTTTCAAGCCTCGCAAGCCGTCCAATCCAAAACAATGATCCATTCCAAACTTCAATTTTTCATCACTGTTAAAGGCATAATTTTGCAGTATTTGTACCTTGAAAATATTATAAAATAACTAGGATGCTAAGGCATATCTATGATACCACTGGCAATCTCTGTTTTTATGTACTTTCGATGAATTTGTTCACCTTTACCTGTATTAGTTATCCTAAAATGAGGTTTCTGGGGGTGGTGCTCTTTTCTTTGTGGGGAGGGGTGGGTGTGGCTACAGAGCCAGTGGTTTGGGATCAGATTTCAGCAGTGTTTGTTGCTAGCTAGCTAGAAGCCCAGATACACCTAACCAAAAAGACAAGCCAACAGGGTTCATTCAAGAACTAGAATTAACCTTGGATTTGCTTTTCCGCATTGGCGTCAGCTGAAGTTCCCCACGGGGATGAAAAGCAACATGGAGTTGGCTTATAGCTAGCTGGATAGCCGGAGGTGACCTTAGAGGTCCAACAGACGGCCAAAGCCGGGTACTTGGTGTGAGGTGTGAGTGGGCGGGGTTTAAGACAGGGGAGCAGCCTACTTTGATTGTAAACACAGAACCACAGCGAGGCTAAACAAATCCTGCCTTGGGCAAAACCCCGTAAGTATGCTGGGTGAAATCCTCCTCCATCTTGGACAGGGCTGAGGACCTCATTCCATTTCCCGTCACGTGATCTGACTGGCCCCGCTGGTTGCCCCGGGCGATTACAGCAGAGGTAAGACCGTCCGGCTAGCCGACTGGCCCGAGGGAACCAGAGGAATCTGGGTTGATGATGTAACCGGCGGACGCACGCCAGAGGAGGAAGCCACGCGGTCTGCGTACATCTGACATTTTGCCGAATGTCAGGCAGAAGGGGTGGGGAAAGGAGGGTCGTGCCCAATTCCGAATTTCACTCCAACTCCTGCTCTTAATTATTTACCCAGACACTTACGCCACCTGACATTTCCATGGCATTTCTCCATGAGCTCGCCAACGACAGCCAAAGACTGTTTCAGGTCCCGATACGAAACATTTTACTGTGGCCTAATCTTTTAAGTGAACAGGCGCTAGTGTACACCGCTAATTAGCTAACTGAGCTCGGGGAGGGGGGGGAGGGGGGGGGGGTTAGACAGAAACAAAAACCTGCACACACACTGGTATCCCAGGAAGAGTCCCCTGAGAGCCTACACGCCTGGTGTAGAGAGTATACAGTGTGTCTGACCTGGAAGTGAACTCCCCACAGGTCACTGCTTCTGAGTATACTGCAGTGTGTCTGACCTGGAAGTGAACTCCCCACAGGTCACTGCTTCTGAGTATACTGCAGTGTGTCTGACCTGGAAGTGAACTCCCCACAGGTCACTGCTTCTGAGTATACTGCAGTGTGTTTGACCTGGAAGTGAACTCCCCACAGGTCACTGCTTCTGAGTATACTGCAGTGTGTCTGACCTGGAAGTGAACTCCCACAGGTCACTGCTTCTGAGTATACTGCAGGTGTCTGACCTGGAAGTGAACTCCCCACAGGTCACTGCTTCTGAGTATACTGCAGTGTGTCTGACCTGGAAGTGAACTCCCCACAGGTCACTGCTTCGAGTATACTGCAGTGTGTCTGACCTGGAAGTGAACTCCCCACAGGTCACTGCTTCTGAGTATACTGCAGTGTGTCTGACCTGGAAGTGAACTCCCACAGGTCACTGCTTCTGAGTATACTGCAGTGTGTCTGACCTGGAAGTGAACTCCCCACAGGTCACTGCTTCTGAGTATACTGCAGTGTGTCTGACCTGGAAGTGAACTCCCCACAGGTCACTGCTTCTGAGTATACTGCAGTGTGTCTGACCTGGAAGTGAACTCCCCACAGGTCACTGCTTCTGAGTATACTGCAGTGTGTCTGACCTGGAAGTGAACTCCCCACAGGTCACTGCTTCTGAGTATACTGCAGTGTGTCTGACCTGGAAGTGAACTCCTCACAGGTCACTGCTTCTACAGCTTGACCTGGTAATCTGGCCACTGATAACACTGCATATATTTATTGTTTTTACAAGACTCATCACAACATCTTCCGTAATCCACTCTGTCAATTCTTTTTTAAATATTGAAGTATAGTGTGTGAGTGAATGGTGAGTGTACCCTGTAATAGAATGGCGACCAGTCCAGGGTGTGTTCCTGCCTCTAGTCAAATGCACACTGGGATAGGCTCCCAGCCTCTCTATATGAATTTAATATAAACAGGAGGGTTGATGGGAAGCCAATAGAGACAGAAAAGCGAGAAGGAAGGTTGGAGAAGAGGACAGAAAGACAAGTGAATAAAAAAAGGAGTAGGGGAGAGAGAAGGAAAAGAGAGAGAGGCTGACAAAGGGAAAGAGACAAAGACAACAGCAAGAATGTACGACCGGGAGATATTCACCATAACAGATAATGTAAGATATTTCTGAGAATCCCCAGAAAATGCCGCATGGTAATGTGCCGGATCTGTCTGCGTGCTGCACGCGTGCCTGGCAGTCTGGCGCAGAGTCACACGGCTCGGCTCCACGGGAACAAACGCACATGATGTTTACCCAGATTACAGCGCGCTCGGTTCCACAGCGCCACCGCGGCCGCTGATTTCCCCTCATCACCTCTCATTCATCTCTCTGACCCCGGAGGAAGCCGCCCGGGTCAGTGTCTCCTTTTTATTTACTTATTTTTATGAATACATTTGTGCATTGAGCTGATGGATGAAACGCAACTGAGTGGTGCTCGTGCACTAAAGATGTGAAGAATTTGTTGATTCTTCTATCGTCAGTCGCCAGCACGCATGTGGAAAGTTAAATAAGCGGGGGAAAAAAAAAAATTTTCTTTTCAAATTTCTCAAATCGCTCAAAATAAAATATTAGCATTGTAACCTAGGCTACTGCTCTAAACGGGTAATAGAATGGGGCGGAGCTTGTGTCATTCGCCCTTTAACGTGACCTACCGTCAGTCGACAAGATGGCCGGCTCACGAGAGTGCCGCGTGTGGAATGATTTTTAAAAAGCTCACAGAAAACACGGTTCTGTGCAAAACCTGTGCTGCCACATTCGCATGCCACACGTCGACATCTCTGATGTTTACCCACCCAGGAACCAAATATCCGAGGCCAAGGGATCTCGGCAAACAGGCGCCCGGCTTCGCAGCGTGACCTCATCAGTGTGGCAGCTGTCCAGCTGAAACCGCGACAGATTTAATTGCTGACAAAATTGCCGTCGGCAATTAAAACCTCAACAAATGGCAGCAGGTCCCAAAACCTTCCGCCCTTCACCACGCTCACGGGGAGCGTGTCCTTTTGACACGTCCTCCCGCGAGCATTCGTAAAGGGCGAGGGGCGAAGGGGTTCAGGACCAGCTGCCACGTGCTGAGCCCGAATATACTCCTGCACGACATACTGTGGAGTGAAAAAGCATCGCCGCTCGACGTGAATGTAGTAAAAGCGCCGCCTCTCTCTGTACCACTACAATGCGTGGGCAGCACTAACTATACTGAGTCTTACTTAACTATGACTTTCCTCTTAATTGAAGATTGGGGTTGTGTTGTTACATTACATTACATTACAGGCATTTAGCAGACGCTCTTATCCAGAGCGACTTACACAACTTTTACATAGCATTTTACATTGTATCCATTTATACAGCTGGATATATACTGAAGCAATTTCGGTTAAGTGCCTTGCTCAAGGGTACAACGGCAGTGTCCTACCCGGGAATCGAACCTGCGACCTTTCGGTTACAAGCCCAGTTCCTTACCCACTGTGCTACACTCCGCCCACAGGTGTTAACCTGTGCAGTGAGCGAAGTGGCATACAGTCATTCTGGGAAACGTTTTCCACTTTTTAAACGTTTTAAATATTGTCATCCGCACTGATTCAGTAGCGGCATTTTTATTAGCGGTATCCTGCATCAATCAAAAAATAATAATAATATTAGTCGGTTTCAGACAGCAACTAGTTGGTGGTCAGAAATGTGTGACTTCACATCCCTATTGTGTACCAGGCTTGGGTCAAATAACCAAAATAACACTATAGCCAACACTGTTACTCACAAATGGAAAAAGCAACCTCATTCAGAAGGACATTGCTTCATATGACACAAACGACTTTCCCTTTTTCTCAGCAACAACAACTGTTGAAAACGCTCAAGGATCTACTGCAGAAGAAGCGGTTTTCAAATTGTATCCACAATTGTAGAGTTTTTTGGATGGATAGAACAAGATACTCAGAGCGGTCTGATCCAGTGTCCTGTGCTGCGATCCTTCCGGCATGTTCTCTGTGGTCAGCTCTCTGTGAAAACTGCATTCTCCATGCCGCCAGAGTGCAATTTAACCCTTTGAAGAAAAGGGTTATTTTGGGAATGTTTTTGCAAAGTTCTGCAGTGTTCTAGAACTCCACTGTTTTTAATTACCAGTAATGATCCACCGTTTTCAACTACCAGTTATGACTGTAACATCGGCACTAGAATGTTCAGTTCAGAACACGAGAATGTTCAGTTAAGAACATTCCAATCGCCCAATTCTGATCTCATGCATTAAAGAGTTAAATTGCATGTGTCACTTTCATCTGTAAATGAAGCAACGTACTGTATCAGGTTTGGCAAGCTGAGCGAGCGTTACCGTAGCGATACCTCTGCGATTCCACGGGCGTGCACATGACGTGGGCGGAGAGAGCTGGGAATGGAGCGCGCGCGAGAGAGAGAGAGAGAGAGAGAGAGAGCACGTTTCGGATGTCTCTCGCCCGTCTGTCACAGGAATGTGGAGACAGAGTTCCTGATATGTAAACCCAGCCCTGCACACCGCAGCTCGACAGCGTCACCAAGTTTCCTCACTGGAAGCAGACAGTAATTGGGGAATTTGTTGCTAGGCGTCTATAAGTTAAATATAGTTCATCTCTTCTCACAGCCAGAGTGAAGTCTTCTGTCAGGCCCTCAATTCTGTGACATTACTGCACACATGTCCAATCACATCACCATCTCACATCACAGAGAACACATACCTAGCAACAGCGCGGAGAAAAGTGACTGGACCAAACGGCAGTCGGTCAGCTGGTTAGCCGAATAGGTTAGCGACTTTAACCCACTGAAAACACTGATGAAATGTAGCGCAGCGTAATGCAGATGGGACAGGATGGGGAATGTAGCGCAGTGTAATGAAGATGGGACAGGATGGAGAATCAGTCACAGGCTCACGTGACCACGGGGGTGTGGAATGCTTTGGTTTCCCAGACAGCGCGCACAAACAGATACTCGGGAACGCCGTCACCTGTGGCGGCAGGAATCTGGCTGGGCCGGATCGTCCGCCGCGACGTTCCACGAAAAACAGGCACGGCTCATCCTCACTCTGCGTCACAGCGCCCGACCCGATCCGGCCACTTCATTCTCTCAGGCAGAGGAGACAGGCGGCTGCTCCCTCGTTCTCTCTCTCTCTCTCTCTCTCAGGGAAGGCCGAAAAAGAAATGGGCCGCATCGGCAAGGAGGTGGCGGGACAGGTGTTCTGCTTCATCGGCTTCGTCGGGGTGTCGCTGACCTGCGGCATCCCCATGTGGCGCGTGACCTCCTACATCGGCGCCAACATCGTGTCGGGCCAGATCGTGTGGGACGGGCTGTGGATGAACTGCGTGATGCAGAGCACGGGCCAGATGCAGTGCTCGATCCACCAGTTCCTGCTGCGGCTGTCCAAGGACCTGCAGGCGGCCCGCGCGCTGGTGGTCAGCTCCGTGGTGGTGGCCGTCCTCGGCATCGCCCTCTCCTTCGTCGGCGGCAAGTGCACCAGCTGCCTGTCCAAAGAGGCGTCCCAGGCCAAGGTGGTCATCCTGGGCGGGGCCATCTGCATCGTGGCGGGCGTGCTCTGCCTGATCCCCGTCTGCTGGTCCGCGGCCTACACCATCTCGGACTTCGAGAGCCCCGCCACCATCGAGACGCAGAAGCGGGAGCTGGGCGCCAGCATCTACATCGGCTGGGGCTCCGCCCTGCTGCTCATCGCCGGCGGCTCCATCCTCTGCACCTCCTGCCCGCCCGACAGCAGGAGGTACGGGTACTACCCGGGGCAGTACCCGTACCCGGGAACCACCATGACGCCGGGGCCCTACGTGCCCGTCAGCTACGCCCCGACCAAGTACCCGCCGCCCAACTACGCTCAGCCGGGCTACGCCCCGCCCACCTACGCCCCGCCCGGCCGCGGCGCGCCCACCTACGCCCCGCCCAGCCGCGCGCCCACCATCAGGAGCCAGTACGCCCCCTCGGGGTACCTGTGAGAACCCCCTCGAACCTCCTCAGACAGGCGCCGGCGTCTCTCCCCCCCGCTTAAAAAGACTGAGGGGGAAAGGTCCGTGGAACAGCGACCGGACTCTCTCTCTCTCTCCCTCTCTCTCTCTCTCTCTCTCCCTCTCTCTCTCTCTCTCTCTCTCTCCCTCTCTCTCTCTCTCTCTCTCTCCCTCTCTCTCTCTCTCTCTCTCTCTGGACACCCCTGGGATGTGACTTTTGACTTTTGAACCCCCTCCCCCGGTCTGTAGCGGGAGAACCGCGAGTGCCCCAGCTGGTACCCGATCCCCGCACCCCCCGTTCGGACGGGCCTCCATCTTCCATCGCCACGGTAACGTGAGCCCAGCTGTATGCGTGAGTCTCAGCCCTGGCTGCTCTGCCCACGGCGGTCCGTGTATGGGAGCGTTCATAAAGATGATAATAATGCTACTCCCTTCTGCTACGTTATAAATGCCAATATTTCAATAGGAAATGTGAAAAGATGACTACTGTGCTTTTCTGTCACAATTAATCACTGTAAATGTACCGAGTGACCAGATTCTATTCATACCGATTGATCAAAAGAAAATCTTTCCTTTTGCGAGTGAAAAAAAGTATGTCTGTCATCTATTATGGATTTCCTGTTATGTGAGACAATGCTGTTTCCTAATGTGTTGTTTTTTCAGTGAAGTGTTATCAGATTACGTGTATTTATGAGTTTTGTGAATAAAATGTAATTGTACATCATTTGGCAGTGTCCTAGTTTATCAGAAATTGAGTCTCTGAACATCCGCCATCGGTGCCACGTTAATTTAAGGAACAGATTTACACCAGGAAGAAAAACAAACCCTCTCTACAATACAGTCACACGCACACATGCATGCACACACGCACGCACGCACACACACACACACCTTTTTGTTTGTTGAAGAAGTGTTTGCCACCTTTGGCAATACCTTTTTTGTGACAGCCAAGGCTTTGTTCTGGAGGAAGCTGGGACTGCAGAACACCTGCGACAGAACCGCTTTGTTCTGGAACTGTGAGAGAGAACCGCTTTGTTCTGGAACTGTGAGAGAGAACGGCTTTGTTCTGGAACTGTGAGAGAGAACGGCTTTGTTCTGGAACTGTGAGAGAGAACCGCTTTGTTCTGGAACTGTGAGAGAGAACCGCTTTGTTCTGGAACTGTGAGGCAGAACCGCTTTGTTCTGGAACTGTGAGATTGGGAGTGGCGTGTAGATCGTAACCAGGGCTGCCCAACCCTGCTCCTGGACATCAAGGTTTTTTATTTCAACCCTAACAAAGCACGCACCTCCTTCAACAGCTAGAGATCTCGTCGAGCTGCTGATAAGTAGAGTCAGGTGAGCCAAATTACATGAAATGAAAACCTACAGGATGGTCAGGCGGCCTTGCTCTAAACCAGGGCCCACAAATACAGAGGACATTACTCTCGGACAGAACACACCTGTATAACAGTTGATGCCAACCAGCAAGTGTTCATTTAATTTTTCAAGGAAACCACTGAAAAGCACTTCGGATTCCGAACCCCTCTTCTTCACAGTTGTGCTGACTGCTTGGAATTACCCAGTACGTCTGTGTTCTTTCACTACAGTCTGAAAGACATAGAAGTTCCAGGTGTTTTAAAAAAATCAGGCAAGATAGTTAAAACCAGTGGTTGCCCTTTCGGCTAATTCTAAAAATGACACATCAATTTCTTGATCTTTCTCCAGGGTGTTAAAATGTTCAAAAACATTTTAAACATCTCTGATTTTGTTTTAAAATGTCAGTTTGGGGCCTGATCACATGACCAGGTGTCTTTCTCGTTCGCCTGGTCTCAGAAATTGTCCTGGTTCTCACCCCAAAACTCGTCTGCATTCCTCTCTACATCCCTCACAGGGGCGGGGAGGGAAGGAATCCGGCCCGTCTAGAATTTCCCCAACCCCCCCTAAACTCACACGCACACGCCCCCGCAACCCCACGCCTCCCCGGGAAAACCGGTTTCATTCCTGAAAGGAACAGAGGCCAACTCCCCCTTCCAAGCGAAGCCTCAGTACGCAGAGCTGCAGTGGGGAGAGAGACTCGCTTCCTGGACGCTGCGCTCGCTTCCTGGACGCTGCGTTTGCTTCAGCCGATTCGATGGTCGCCGGGCAGGGGGAGACGTGAGTTGCCGTGGCGATGGTTTCCGGGGGCAGGCAGGCCCTGGGGTTCGCGCTGGCGGGCGTGGGGTCGGCCGGGGTGGCGCTGATCTGCGGGCTGCCCATGTGGAAGGTCACCGCGTTCATCAGCTCCAACATCGTGACGGCGCAGGTATTCTGGGAAGGCCTGTGGATGAACTGCGTGTTCCAGAGCACGGGCCAGATGCAGTGCAAGGCCTACGACTCGCTGCTGGCCCTGCCGCAGGACCTGCAGGCCGCGCGCGCCCTGGTGGTGGTCTCCATCGCCGTGGCGGTGGCGGCGGCCCTGCTGGGCGTGGCCGGGGCCAGCTGCACCAACTTCCTGCGGCGGGACGCGGCGGCCAAGGCCCGGGTGGCCATCGGGAGCGGCGTGGCCTTCATCGCGGCTGGCGTCCTCTGCCTCGTGCCCGTCTGCTGGACCACCTCCACGCTGGTGACCGGGTTCTACAACCCGCTGGTGTCCACCGGCCAGAAGGGGGAGCTGGGCGCCGCCCTCTACGTGGGCTATATGGCCGGGGCGCTGCTGGTTTTGGGCGGGGCCATCCTGACCAGCAGCTGCCCCCCTGACCCCGCCCCCACCCCCACCCCCGTCCCCGTCCCGATACGCCAGTTTGTGTGGGGGTCCCACGTCTCCTACGTGCACCGACCTCCAGATCCCAGGTGGAGCAGGAGACCTCGATGAACCGGAGAAGAAGAAGCCCCAACAGAAACCAGAAGGTTGTTTAAGAACCGTCCACAGCAGTCTGTAGCCTGCCTGTCTGTCTGTCTGTAGCCAGTCAGTACCCTGTCTTTCTGTTTGTCCGTCTGTCTGTAGCCTGTCTGTTTGTCTGTCTGTAGCCTGTCTGTCTGTCTATCCGTTCGTCTGTAACCTGTCTGCTTGTTTGTCTGTCTGTAGCCTGTCTGTCTGTCTACGACCCACTATTAATTTCTCTGCAGTGTGAATATACTGTACTTGGGGATGGGCAATAATTAAAATACTCAAATATGTGTATTTGAAATGTGTGCATTTCATGCATAACATGGGTTGCTCGTCCATACTGCATTTTGTAACACTGTGTCTTCTGTAGAATTTATTTTGCTAAACAGAAACAGAATTCAGAGGCTATTAGTGAGTATTATTGCCCATCCCTGACTGTATTGTAGGAAATGTCTTATTTTTCTAATTAAGTTGAATAGTTCAGTTGAAATGTGATCAACCAACATGTTTTGCATATGATCAAACAACATGTTGAAAAATGTATCAAAATATAAGCATATAAGCAAAATATAAGCATAAGCCTTGCACTAGAAAAAAATTATTTTTGATAGATTTTTATAGAGATTTTGTGTTCCCATATTCATTTTGTTGTAATAAATGTGAGAGAAAAAAAACATTTTTTTCATTTAATTTTGTTTTTCTACCAATAATGTAAGTTACAACCATGAACAATACAGAAAGCAGGCCTGAACGTCTCACACATTAGCGCGTTAATTTCCATCCTTCACGCGAAGCTCACAAAATGATGTGTTTACGGCAGGACTATTCGTTCACACGCAGTGTGAAACCGGACTTTAAGGCTATAAATTACAACGTAAGGCCACTTCCTCGCAGGTACCAACACTACAACAACACTAAAACTGATCGGCCGCACGGGTCCCCCCAGCGTGGGGCGACGACGGGCACCGTTAGCCTAGCGACCGCAGCTCAGGCGGGCGGGGGCAGAGCGCTGTTTGCTCAGGGGCAGGGCGGGGCGCAGAAGGAAAGAGATCTCGGTGGGAGTTTTAAACGCGAGGCGATTAAACTTGACGGACGG
This sequence comes from Anguilla rostrata, assembly GCF_018555375.3. Taxonomy (NCBI): domain Eukaryota; kingdom Metazoa; phylum Chordata; class Actinopteri; order Anguilliformes; family Anguillidae; genus Anguilla; species Anguilla rostrata. The sequence continues at coordinate 1,694,662 of NC_057940.1, read as the reverse complement.
GTTGAGCCGGCTGCCGAGCTCTCTGATGTTTACAATTCCATTCGTTCCTCCCAGCCGAAGGGCTTTCTCTGCCTCTTATTTTAGTTTTGGGAGCCTTCCAAAAGAAAAAAAAATTTTTTTTCAAGCTTTTATTTCCTCCTTCTTCATTGTTTTTTTTTTTTTTTTTACTTTTTTGTTCTGGTGGGTGAAAGCTTCCTGCTTTTTCAGAAACAGTGACTGCTCTCCACTCGCAGGTATCACCGTAGAAAGTTCTGAAAGAGGAGCGCACGGTGCGATCCGCGGAATAAAGGCAGAGGAACCGGGGAACTCTTAAAAAGAGCCGCGGAGGAATCTGAACTCTCAAAACTCCTCAGAAAAACCTCCCGCTGAGACTTAACACCACTTCCTGCTACAGTCACAAAAATAATAATCATCTGATCTGAAAAGGGAGGGACAATTTTTTTTTTTTTTTTTTAGATACATCGATTTCAGAGACACAACGAGCACCGTAAGCATTCAGAGAGTCTGAACACAGAGCTCCAAAATCGAGGAATAATACAAATTCATCTACGCACAAAAAGCTTTGGAAATTTTTGTGCAGGGAGAGAGCTCTGTATAACATTACATAACATAACATAACATAGCATAATGACAAGAACAGGCCATTCAGCCCAACAATGCTCACTATTTTCCTGACTAAATTAGTGCCCTGATTACCTACAGATCAGATAGTACCCAACACAGTATCAAGCCTGGTCTTGAAAACCCCCAGTTTCTGTCTGTACTGTGTGACCTGGCAGGCTGTTCCACACAGTGACTACTCTCTAGGTGAAAACATTCTTCCTAATGTCTGTACGGAATTTACCTTCTGCTCATTTGCATTTATGTCCCCTTGTTCTACACACACACATTTGCATGCAAATACACACACATACACAGACCTAAACACACCCTCACATGCGCATACACACCTATGCATACTGTACCTACACACACACACACACACACATACCAGGTTTCCCTGTCACTCCCTGTATGCAGGTGAACAGGACAGCTCACCTGTGTCCCAGTTAACCTGTAGATGGCAGCTCACCTTTCCCACACAGGTGTGCCTGTGGTTTGCTAACACCAGGTTTCACAGCTGCAGAGGGGTGTTTGAGATACCTGAGGGGCGGGGGTGTGACGAGGGGACTTCCTGGGTTAGGAGGGGTTACCCAGGCAGGTCCGCGAGGAGGGCGAACGCGTGGACAGCCAAAGAAAAGTGTGAACTCCATTTCAGGGCTTATATGTGAAAAATTCAGCTGAAAATCAATTCATAAGCAGCGCACCAGGCCAGGAACCCTGAACACCAGCACCAGCTGCATTACCACCGCACAGTTTCTCATAACCGCTAACACGTTTCCTAAAACTGAAAGTTGATTTTCTCAAAACTACAACCTTTAAACAGCCAGAAAGACTGAACGCCAGCACTATCTGAATTGACACATCAGTTTTTCTCAACTGTTTACACGTTTCCTAAAACTGCTCGTAAGTTTCTCAAAACTATAAGCTACAGACACAAAACTCAGAACGTTCAACCATTTTGGATTGTGCTTTCAAAGGAGAAGTGTGTTTAGCATTCTGCAAAATGGTAATCTGAGAATGCAATCAGAGTGAGAACAAACAAAATATGAATATAGTTCTTGCAGAGTGATTATCATTGATACATAAGATTCAAGTTTTTTTTTAATCATTTAAGAAGTGTCCATAAGGCCAGCTTGTGTGTAATCAATTGAGGAGACCTGTAATGGTGAACTAGTTTGAGCACACTTCTAATATATTACCAAATTATCCACCGTGCACCCCAAACAGGCCACACTTCCCCGCACACCCCACATGCTGGCTGATTGCTCGTGTTGTTTATGTTTTTAATAGAGGATTTCGGAACAGAGCGCTTCTCGGCTGGCACCGTTTGTGGCTCTTCAGAGTAATGTGTTCAGGCGTTTTAATGGTTCTGCGTTAGGAAAGAGGACGGTCACACTCAGTCGCACGGGAAACTGGAGATGCAGATGCAACAGTACAAGCAAAGTACCGTGTAAAGTAACGTGTGAAGCCGACGACCTCACTTCCTGTGTGTTCATTTAGACACTAATTAACAGAGTATATCTAAGTGAATGATTATGCATTACTTTGTGTGTGGTGTGGTGTAGAGCGCGACTGAAACTTTGGGGGACCAAACTGTGAGCAAAAGAAAGGTCTAAACTTTTAAGCTTATACAACTACCCCGATCCGGGGGGACAGATTGGGGTCCCTATGAAAATGGGGGGGACGTATCCCCCGTCCCCCCGCCACCTGCGCCCCTGCTGCAGACACTGTGGCCTGCAGAACCTGGAGGTGAATACCACAGAGCGAGAGGCTTTGCAAATCAAACCTGTGCACGGAGGGAACTGTCGCACATTTTGGACAATGTTTTCATTAAGGACTGCACGTGGCAAAAGGGTCAAAAAGACCGTTAAAATATGGCACTGGTCGCACATCCGACAATTCAGAGCGGCACCTCCACGTGCCGTTATTAAAGCACGTGGCTCACGCGACCGTGCCTTGGCGTTAGCAACAGGGTATCGGTGACATAAAACTTGCTAACGACGCGCTGAATAATTAATTACGCGCGAGGTTTAACCCAGACATGAGGGGTCTGAAGACGGGGTGATCTCCGCGCGGTTTCGGTTCAAACCAGCAGCGCTTCAGTCCGTATCTTCAGAAACGGAGACGAGGAGCGCAGGGTAGGGTGGAGACAAACGGGAAAAGGAACAGCGTAAAACCGCACGCGCTGCAGAGGCCGGTACATTATGTATTTGTAATGGCAATAAAAAAAACCTCTGCCAGCACCTTGCACGACCCCCTCGATCTTATACAAAGTGTTATTAAATATTTACTAACCGTATCCCCAGGTCTGCAAGGTAGGTTGTAAATAAAATAAAAATACATTTTTAAAAAAGCACAGGCCTGCTTTAAAAGCAGGACTTGTTTAATAAGAACTTTTTAAAGGCGAAATCAGAAAGGCTACCAGGGGGGCTATAATTCTTCTGGCTGATGCATATTTTAAGAAAAGTAATAACGACTTTTAAGAATGGCTTGCAGGCCGTTCACTTAACATATATTTTGTTCTGCGCGCGGAAAATCGATTGCACGCAGTCCCTGCATTCTAAAATGGCGATAAAAATCAGACGTGTGTGCGTATACACAATGAACCACGATTTGAATTCAGGTAGGATGCGCTGAGTCTTTGGAAGTATTTTTTTTTTGAACCCAGGGGAAGTTACGCGGGCTGTTGGAACTCTCGCCAGCCCCTCTGGAACAAACCAGGACACCCGGCATCTTCTGAGCAGAACTGGGAGAGTACAGTCAGTGCGCGATTGGGACTGACCCCGAAAAGGGGCGGGGTTTCGAGCTGCTCCCACGAGCACGCATTAGGAACAGGACTCCGCTCGCGAGGAGAATGTGTCCCAGAACTTAGTGACAAAAAGGCTGTTTTATATCAGCAACCCTGGTTCTGCAGAGCTTCTGCGTTTTGTTATTGTGTATTTATAATTATTACACATTCTCCTACCAATTATTTATTTACTACTAATTGTGGGTTGCTACAGTTTTTTTGTCTTCTATCTCAACAAACAGCTTAGTTTGAGTGTCCTATTTCCTGAAAAGTGTGGGCATAACCAGTCTATAATTTAATCAATTAAAAGTGTGAACTCTTACTAAACGACTCCATATGGTACATCACAGAAATATAAAGCAGGGGTTGACCTGCCTGATATGAGTCATGGATTGTATGGGACGTGTATTCTCCATGGCATGAACATCCACTTATGATATAATGTGGCTTTTCGGGGGTAAGTCAACTCTCAATGGCCATTAATAGTGTCTATTTAAGCACAATCGGCAGCTTATGCACAATTCAGCGATGGCAAATGAGGTTTGAATGAAAACCAGCATTTGCAGCGTGGCCTCAGGACCGACCTTAAGAACCCCTGGCATAGCCAATCAGCAGAGCCACTCTCTTTCCAAACGTCATGTGACACTGCCTCACGCTCAGATCACCTCGTATAAAAAAGCAGTTATTTCTGAACTGGAGCGAATGCTGTACGCTTGTGATGAGGCTTCATTTATGTCACATCGAGTTCTTTTTTGACAGCTTTGTGTTGAGGAGCGGATACCTGGAGTTTTACACAAATTTAGATTGTTCGCTCCCATGTACTGTCACGTTTCTATGGAGATACGCTGAACTTTCCCTGTCATAGAAAGTTAGCATAATTAGCCTTTACGCACAAAACGGTTTAATTAAGTATACTGTGTCTTCTACGCTGTTTATTAAAGACTCCAACAACATATAGCTTTATTATTATGATTATTATTATGATTGAAGGTTATTTCTACTTATTTCTAAAGTTTTTATTACAGACCTTGATTCTGCTGCGTAGGCCTACTGAAGTATTTTACGAGGCAGTTTTTTGTTGTTTTGGCAATGAGTTTGGAAGCCCGTTTTTTTGTGTGTGTCATCTCCACTTCCTGTTTCCTGTTCTGGCCCAGCACCGTGTCCCTCGCCTGCGACAGAGCTGCCGACAGCGTAACCAGCGGCCGCGACGCTCCCCCACCCGCGCGGCGGGTGCCTTTCGGAGCTGAACGGTGCCGGTCTCAGACTGTCAGACGGACTCTTCATCTCCTCGGCTCTCATGCTCTGATCGTGTCCCGGCTCAGCCCGCCCACGGGATCCGTGCGTTTCGTTGCAGCCGCGAGCCGACCGTGCGAACTAAACCGCGAATCCCCCAAAGACCGCCGTGAGAGGGAGACCGAATGAATATGATCAGAGACTATCATCAGATCCGTCAGTTAACCACATGAGTATTTAGCATCTTACTCAGAGACGATTTTATATTTTATAGATGTGTGTGTGTGCGTGATTGTGTGTGTGTGTGTGTATAGAGACAGACAGGCCAGAAGTTTAAGTGTCAGAATCTAATCACTGACTGTTGACTGTCTACCCATTGCACCATGCCTGTGACATCATTCTTACAATGAAACATTCTGCTGCTGTGATGTCACAATTCCTGTGAGATTATCCTTACAACAGTACATAGCCTGATATTGTAATGTCACTATACCTGTGAGATCATTCTTACAATGTAAGTCTGGTGTTGTGATGTCACCATACCCGTGAGATCACTGAAACACTGCGATTGTGATGTCACTATAAATGTGAGGTCATCAGTCTGAGACTGAGCTCTTTGAAGGAGGAAGACATGCACAGTAGGGTCTTCAGTTTCAATGCAACATTCATAATGTTACTTATCAACACATATAGACAACATGAAATAGGCTTTTAATTGAGCGATTTGAGCATTATAAAATCTGTTGTCCATTATCTGTGAAGAATAGTCAGGGAAAGTTTAGTTTGAGTTTTAACAGTGTTGTGTGCCTCTCCGCATCCTGCTTTATAGTAGGGCTATAAAAGAGCATTTACTGCTGCTGTATTAGACATCTCCTCTAATAAAGATCATTATTTAAAAGATTAGCATTCAAACAGACCCATTAGAGTCGCTGAATGACATAATCTACAAACCCAGCGGTAACGCCGGTCCTGGGCATTTATTCCCTTGTGTGTGGCTGTCTAATGCCCCTTTAAAAGTGATGAAAACCGCTAATACCGGTCAGAGGGAGGACGATGTTATCTACAGTTTCTTCAGTTACAAAGCTGTGGAGCTAATTGGACGTCTCCGGCACTTGTCTCCCAAAGAAAAGGCCGCTTAATGGAAGGGGTCTGTCATTTCGGCGAGCAGCAGTTTGAGTCCCGCCGCGAAAGTGGGAACACTACATACTAGCGGAACTAATTTAGGGCTCGGTTCGGCTGTTCAGCCACGTTTGCTCTCCAGCACACCCTGGTGGCGAAGCCCAGAAACACAGGTTTGGTAAAACTAATGCAATTTTGTTGAAAATTCACGCAAACCTGAACTTGTTTGCCAACCAGTGCAGGCGTGTTCAGTGCTTGCACATGCACAGTTCACAAATACGAATCTGAATTCCACAAGTTTCACACCGAATGAATTAGCACCAGTTTGCTTTTCCGTCTTCCCAAAGCAGGAGTCTTTTTTCCGGAAAACGTATTCGGGTATCACAGAGAACGGACGCGAGAGACGCTGTGCTCGGGAAATTTTCTCCGGCACGAAGTTTCACAAAGTATGAGCGGCAGAAACAGAGCTCTGGCTTTTCTCCGGGAGACTGCTGGCCTTCGGAAAGAAATGATCGAGCGTCGTCCGGACAGGATCGCAGACAAACGAGTCACCTCGCAAGGAGTCACCCATAACACCACATCCCTTAGCTTGCGATAGTCATCTGTTACCACTGCTTAAAATCATCTAACGCCCAACAACGCAAACACGGAAAATACAGCCCAGGTTCCGCCTCTGTGTCCCCCTGTTCAGTGCTGTTGACCAGGTTGCATTGCTGACGCTTCAGATAACCCGAACCCAACCGAACAGAAAAAGCACAATAAGATGGGGCCTGCTGTAGACGAGCTGTAATTACAGCCTTGTTTCGTATCGGGCTGCCCGTTGCTCTTATGAGACGCGGTAATTGCGCGATGCATAATGTGGAGCATCGCCGTCGGAGCAGGCGGCTGCACAATAACGAATCTGACGGACGCATTCGACTCTGTTGTCCTCGTCATTACTGCATTAATGTCCATTTTTCATATCGAGTTAAGAAGAAGAAGCTCCAGGAATGATTATCCTCATTCACTGTCTCTGTTGTGTTTAAAAATGAAAGCGTTCTCAGTTCTCATTCGGCAGAAGGGCTGCATTGTGTTCTAAATTCAGCCGGGTTTTCTGAAGCCCCCACGCTTCCCCAAGCTGACGACGTGCGGCATTTGTGAGAATTTTTTTTTTAAAACATGAAATTATGTGTAATTCAGCATTGGATCAAATATGAACCTTTTGTATTAGGGCCATTTAAGAGAGATCACAAGCATATATGACACCCATAGACTTGGCACTGATTTTGGTAAATAAGCACCATTAAGAGAAACATTGAATGCAGGGAATAATATTCCTACTCTAAAACACTTTCCTGCCACATTTCTTACACGCTCTCGCGCAGCTAATTGAAAAGAAAGTTCAGAAGATGAGGTGATCGTATACCCAGCGGAAAGAGAACAGAAGATACATTTTATTGCCTGGGAATATGGGGAGGATTTGTCTGAGAAACGATTAAGCCTAAATCGGTTTTACCGTATTTGAGAGCGTGAGGCGAGGTTGGCGGTGAAATTGACTTCGTTCTGAGGACGTCTGGACTTTGGATAAATAACGGAAACAGGGGTTTTCAGGTAATAATTCAGTCTCTCGGGGGGGGAGAGAATAACTGGAGTCAAATGCACATTTATTCAATTCTAAATGATTGCAGTCACTGGTTTCAGCTGCGATGCGCTTAATTAGGCCGTAACTCTCTGTAACAAAAGGCAAGCTAAAGGGGGCAGGCCTTTTTCCACGTTCTGTAAAATCGAGCCCAGTGTTCTAATGCTGTTGAATAACATAACTGTGTAACATACAGGACTTTTCTTTGGTTGTTAACCCCATTCTTATTTTGTGGGGTGCTCCTCCTTCACCAAACTGCTGCGGTGGTGAGAAGTGCCGCAGAGGGGCGACTTGCACCCCCCGCCATCCGGGGGAACGGTTCTCGCTACCCAAACTCGCCGTACCTCTACGAACCACTTAGTCACTGCCCATCTTCCACCGTGGTCTGACGCATCTCTCCAGACTGCACCTGGACTAACTACCATTACTCTGCAGGGCACTCGCAATCTAGGATCGCTCTTATCACTTAAATCCTTCTACTTTGTTCCCGTGGCACTTTCATGTCACACTTGTGCCTGCATCAAGTGCTTGTATTGCACTTGTATCGTTAGCTTGGCGTTGTAGCTCATCGTCATGCCTCCTAGTTTGACTTAGCATTAGCCTACATTCTGACCCAGCCTATGCTTACTGTGTGAAGTGGACTTAATGTGTCCATGGCTATGAATAGCTGTTACATAGTATTGTACCTTATCAGACCTGTGTCTTGTTGTAGTTCTTCCAATGACCTTCGGTATGCACTTAATGTAGGCTACATCGCTTTGGATAAAAGCGTCTGCCAACGAGATGTAACTTCATGCAATGCAATGTACGTGTCACTGGCTAATTGAGGAGGCATCAGCAGATATTGTATCAGCAGATACTTGGCTCCTGCCCTTTCTGTCCTCTCTGCTTAACTACAGGAATAAGCTTCATAACTACAGGAACAAGCTTCTTAACTACAGGAACAAACTTCCAGCTCAGATAATGCAGATACACCAGGTACCCAACTCCTTCCATCCTACCTTATTTTTAGCTACAGGAGGTTCGAATTTTCGTCTTGAATCCAGCTCCCACGCTCAATTTCTGAGACCTTTCCCTCACTACATTTTTTTATAATCCCCCGTCTATCATTTGACTTCTCTGTCTTTTTTTTTTACCACCCCCATGAATTTTACAAACCCCCCCCCCCCACCACCTCACACTCGTCTGAATACAGCCACTTCCTGCTTCCTGTCTTGTCCTGATACATTGACTGAGGAAATGAGAAGGAAACGAGCACGGCTCTCTCCCAAAGCGCCAGTTCCCTCCTCATCTCTCTGTATATTTGTTGTTTTTTCTGTTGCAGTCGATGCGTCTGCCTGGTGATGCTGAGCCTGATTCCTCTGCTCATCAGAGGGACATCCGGGGCTGTAATATGAAATGCCTTCCATAAATAACAACACGGCCCCGTCTACTCCCACACAGTGCCTGCAGAGGTGCATTGTGGGATAGCTCTTCCCCTGCCTTTTGGATAACTCACGGCAACACAGTTTAATAAGGGTTGGGTTCTCTCAGAATCTGCATCTCTCTCTCTCTCTCTCTCTCTCTCTCTCTCTCTTCCCCCCTCCCTTCCCCCTCTCTCTCTACGTAGGAGTGAGAGCAGTCCCTCACAGAGACGGAGAGATGTCAAACTCAGACTCGGGTCTGACGAACGTCGCTGCACTTTATTGCCAAGACAGACACCTCACGACACAATGTGATTAATCGCGAAGCCTGTGCGGGAGAGAGAGAGGGAGAGCTGTCTATCTGTGTAGCGTGGAGAGTGTGGGGAGCGTGTGGGGGTGGGGCAGTCTATCTGTGTAGCGTGGGGAGCGTGTGGGGGGTGGGGGGGGGCTGTCTATCTGTGCAGTGTGGGGAGCGGGTCGGGGGGATGGGGGTTTGGTGGCGGGTGGGGGGGGGGGCGGAGGGGCAGAGGGGGGTGCACACAGGAACAGTACGTTTGAGGCTGAGAGACGGGGAGGGGACAGCGAGAGAGCTTCAGCACCACATACAAACACTTCATAATAATAATAATAATAATCCTGATATTTATATCAGCAGACAGATGACAGAAAAGCCTTTTTTAACTGAGAGGAAAGGAGCCGCCTCCGTTTTCAGAACTGGGGGGGGGGGGCGTTTCTCTCTGCGGAGGAATCCCGCCCCCCTGTCCTGGCTGGATTTTAAGCACCTCCGCAGCAGAGAGAGCTAGGCTAATTCTGTCTCTGTGGGAGGGATGACCGTCCGTCCGTCTGTCCGTCCGGAACAGACAGACCCGTCTCTGCTCAGGAGCAGCTCTGTCTGTCTCTCTCTCTTTACACGCCGCACAGGAGAGTCTTATTTTTCTGTATAGGAGCAACGATTCTCTCTTTCTCTCTCTCTCTCTCAAATTCAAACGTGCTTTATCTGTATGACAAGTAAGCCTGTGCTGCAAAAGCAAAGAGATGCACAAATTGCGAACAACCCGTACAACCCCGAAAAGAGGGGGGGGAAAAAAAACAAACAAAAAAAAAAACAACCCCCTACCTCATACACATATGAACAATTTCTGAAATCTGTCAGTAATAACCCAGATGATATTGTGTATCAGTATTGAGTCCACACCCTGTCAATTTATGGCAGCCAGAGACATACTGAGCTGCCACCTCTATTGTGGATTTGATACATTTGGAATTTGGGAAAATATCAGTCTCTGATCAAAAGATACTTGGGGCAGGACAGTAGAAAGTGGGCCTCTGTCTCCACCTCTGCCAGATTGCAGTGAGCACACAGCCTATTCTCTTTTCCCTGTTCTCTTTCTCAATTTCTATCTCTCAAAGTGGGGGGGGGGGGGCTGTGAGGGTACTGTGCCTCCAGGGACCCATGCGATGCGTTTCAGTACCAGAAAGAACTAGGGAGGAAAGAGAGCCTTCTCACTGCATCCATCCTGTTCCCTCTCTGATTAAGAGTGACCTGCGTGTGCCTCTGTGCAGGAGGGACTGGTCGGGTCGGGGAGGGGAGGGGAGGGGCTCTCCTGGAGGGGATTTTGCCCTGTACTTGCTCAAGCTCAGAGGTGTTTGTCAGAGGTGTTTCACTTCTGAAATATGGACATAAAGTGGTTAAATTTCTCCCTGAAGTCCTTCCATTTTCCCCACCTGTGCTGAATCTGTAAAACTGGGAACATTATTATTATTATTTTTTTGTATTTTATGAGATAAACATGTTTATGTGATGTCTGTCACAACTACAGATATCTCCCACACACACTAACACTGAATACGGGAGAACACGGCTGTCAGTAAACACCGCTCCGGCCGTCTGAGTTCCCACAGAGAACACACGCGTGAACGCGAGCCAGCGGCCGCCATGTTGTATGAGGAAAGCACGGCTGTGCGCTGAGACAGCCAGTGTCACATCCCAGGTATTCTGTGCCAAATCCCACACAGGCTTTCGCCCGCATTCTCAAATGTATGCTGTGCAAACCCCCACAGTAAATCATCTCCAGATGTCTCGTGTACTTTTTTGGGAGTGACTGGTTACCGGTTACAATGTTTTTTTTTAATGGGAGTTTGTGGTAGAGTGTTCTCACTGCATGCAGGGATGCCGAAAGGGGATGGGGGCCCTCAAAAATATGAGCTGTAATTGTGTAGGGTTGGGGTAGCCTGGGGTGGTGGGGACCCAATATGAGATGTGGGGCCCTCTGACTGCTCGTGTTGTATGACGCCATTCTGTGCAGTTGTGTACGGTTATAGCGTGCAGTTGTGTGTGGTTGTTTTGGTTCAGGGTCCTGACAAAATTGTTAAAAAAATTCACGGTGAAATAGCTTATATCTGAATACAAACACAAGCTAGGTTTCACCACATATTGAGCCAAGCAAGCCTACATGTGTCAAATATAACAAGCAGCGAGCCTTTAGAAATACAGAACATGAAACATGAAGTACAGAAACACAGACAACAGGTTGCTAGTTAGTAGGCTATACATTTCAATTTCAAGGACAGCACAGGTCGCTTCTATGTGAATCCACAGGTGAACGATTCAAGGCCCATACACAAAAGATAATGCCGTCATTCAAAGATACAATAGACACGGGTTATACGACGCCATAAGCTTTTTCAAACATAACGTAAACTCGGCAGTCTGCAGTACAGTAACCATATTCGAAGACACCGCGGGCTACAATACAAAGGGCCCATTCGCAGATGGCGCACAACACTTAGGTCTGCATTCAAACCGGATCTACACATAAAGGCCAGTTATGGATGTTTCACTCACCAAGTTGTTGTCGTTGCTCAGGTGACGTAACCATGTCCATGTAGTCCGGTGTAGGCTAGTCCATGAGTTAATTCCATCATAATCCATCGAACAAAACACCAATCCAAACAGACGAACGAACTAGTTTCTGTGCTAGCGCTACAGGCTAGCGGAGCTACCGCTAGAAACGGTTATATTTTCCATGCTGTCACGTGCAAGGAGAACGACCGGGAGAAATGAGCTGCAGTTGGTACTCAGGGTACAATTAAACTTCTCCCGTTATTTTGCTCTTTGTTTTACCGCACCGATTTCTACTCTGGTTACATTTTAGATTACGTTTTATTTTTAAAAACATTTTACCTAAACAACTATCTAACTAGTTAGAGCATGCAAATAACTACAGCAGTCCGAATCGGATACACGTCATCAATCAAATATGGACGAACATAGAAAAGGTTTGTCGGGATAATGTTTTAATTTCATTTCAGAATTATTTTCAGAAAAAAATATATTGATTCCCATCATGTTTTGGTATGCAGTGGGCCAAGTAAGATACCAAAACGATTTTAAACGAACATTTGTAATTAAACTAATTAACATAGTTAATTGCACGTGGTTATCCTGTGCGTTGGTGTGTGGCTATTGTGGGGGGGGGGCGGGATATGAACACGACTGGTCTCGGGTGACAAACATGGATCGCCCGCGCCATTCCTCGCTCGAGACAGGAAATTGCGTTTGTGCGCATTTTGTCCGCCTGGAGTTGCGATGGGTTTACTTTGTGGATCTTGGGTCCTCCGCGTGATCTCTTGTCTTTTCGAGACAGGTGACAGGTGAGTCTCACAGGCAGTTCTGATCAAAGGCGGTTCACTTCAAACAAGCGATCAAAGGCGCTTCCAATGTGCGTGTGTGCGCGTGCACGGCCAGCCGATCAAAGGGGGTATTGTGTCTGCAAATGTGATTGCATGTTTGTGTGTGTGTATAGGTGCGTGTGTGTGTGTCCACATGAAGGAGAGAAATGAAATCAGTGAATGAAAGGACAGGCTACAGAATGAGGCCTATCATAAAATGAAGAAAAAGAGCAAAAAAACATCCTAAGTGTTGATGACACAGAAGGGTGTGTGTTTGTGCGTGCAAACGCGCATCTGTTACGCGTAGAAATTATGAAAAAAAGAATGCGTCCTAGCAAGCAAGCACCAGCTGTTGGCATGCCAACGTTTCTGCAAACTGGCACTAGAGGAGTTCACCGGCAGCGGGGATATTCACCGACTGTTTTGCATTCTAAGCGTCTTTGAGACTATGAAAAGCACTATATAAAATAAATGTATTATTATTATTATTATTATATTATTATTATTATTATTCTGTTATCCCTTCGAAGAGTAGTCCTTTTAAATGTTTATAGAAGTCAGTGTTCTAGAACTCCACTGCTTTCAGTTACCAGCAGTGATTGTGACATCAGCATTAGAATGTCCAGTTAAGAACAGTCTAATCACACATTTGTGACCTTGCACCTTAAAGCGTTAACAGCTGAGAGTTGCCTCACCTCGACCATCCACTATTGGACCGCTGAACATGCCACTTAGCTAAACCACTGGCAGACCGACACGGGGTCCAGATTCTTCTAAAAAATGACGCATATGGGTCAATCAGTTTCTGTAAATTTATGTTTCCACAGACTGCCTCACAATATATAAATGTGACATATTTTAATAGCATGGAGGGTTTGTAGCTCCTCCCCTCTCTCTGTGCTCTGCTGGAGAGCCTCTCATGCTCACACGCCCATAACTCCACCTGTTGCCTGCACTTCCCCAGGGACACCAGTTACAACCCAACCCAAATCCGCCTCCCCCAGACTAATATGCATGCAAGCCTAATTAGGATGTTCACACTTCATACAGCGCTAATTTTCAATTTATTCCTACTTTTGCACACCACTTAATTCCCACTTTTGAACACCCCCCCTACATATTTAAGAATGCATCAAAAGATTACACTTAAGAATTGTTGTGCTGAAGAATCAGAACGCTGTTTCTTATTGTCTAGAATGGGTTATTCAACCTTCTCCAACCCAGGGACTCCCAACCCTGCTCAAAAGCATCCAAGGAACCACCATCCCCTAAGTTAAAAATGATTATATTTAAAAATCAATTTCATATCTTGAAAATCTATATACTGCACATTCATTGCATACCAAGTCTGGCCCGGGACCGTCTGCAGTACATGCACAGACCTCCAGGGGTCCTCAGACTCCCTGTTGAAAACCCAGGGTCTAGAACACAAGATCTACTCTGGGCTGTTTCCAAAAAATATGGGAAAGTCTCATCCTTCCTACCCCTGATTTACAGAGCATGGACGGGTGAAACCTCCAAACAGATCTTTCAGGAGTGGATCTCCCAGGACGGGATGCTTCGTGCTGAACGGGGTGTTCGTCAGTTCACCATCCTTTCTGTATAACTGCAGTCTCTATACCTGCATAGGCTGCCTGAATCACACACCCATTCCCCATCTCTACTCTCGAAACAGAGGAGACATTTTATCTGCGGCTACACTGGCCATCAAACCTAAAACTCCCTTTGGAGATGGCGTCATCAATGTGAGATCAGAACTGTCTTCCTTTCGGCTACTGGAATTAAAGGTGATGTTCCGTTGTTGGAAAAGAGTAAACGTGCCCTTTCCTGTGCCCTCAGTCATTAATTGAGTTGTTAAAGTAGGATCCCTGGCTACCCTTCTCTGAACTCCCTGACATGTCCAATGTTCTATTATTAAAAACAAATCTGTCAAACAGAGCTCTGCTTGGGCTTATTAAAAAGTTGTACAGCAGCAAAAAAAAAAAAAAAGAAAGAAAAAAGAGTGTGAATCGAACTACTCACTGGCAAACATCGACCTTCAGGTACGGCATAGCTCAGGCATTGGCTGGAGCAGGTTGATGACATCACATACTGCTGATACCAGACCATGGGGCCCATCCACACACTGGAACAGAGCCTTAACAGATACCAGACCATGGGGCCCATCCACACACTGGAACAGAGCCTTAACAGATACCAGACCATGGGGCCCATCCACACACTGGAACAGAGCCTTAACAGATACCAGACCATGGGGCCCATCCACACACACTTGTAAGGCCCAACTGAGAGAGCCTTCATCAGACTGCATACAGACCTCAATGGGGCCCATCCACACACTGGAACAGAGCCTTAACAGATACCAGACCATGGGGGCCCGCATTCACCACACTCACGGAACAGCAGGCCTTTACAGATATGCCAAGGACCATGGGGCCCATCCACATCACTGGAGCAGAGCCTTAACAGATACCAGACCATGGGGCCCATCCACACACTGGACAGGCCTTACAGATACCAGACCATGGGGCCCATCCACACACTGGAGACAGAGCCTTAACAGATACCAGACCATGGGGCCCATCCACACACGACAGAGCCTTCACAGATACCAGACCATGGGGCCCATCCACATACTGGAGCAGAGCCTTAACAGATACCAGACCATGGGGCCCATCCACACACTGGAGCAGTGCCTTAACAGATACCAGACCATGGGGCCCATCCACACACTGGAGCAGAGCCCTAACAGATACCAGACCATGGGGCCCATCCACACAATGGAGCAGAGCCTTAACAGATCAGTAGTTCTCTCTCTTTCCATTTCTTCTTCTATCAGCTTCACGGTACAACATGGCTGCTGGTGAGTGTTACATGTTGGCAGCGGCTGAGATGTAGTTTATCATTGTTATTCACAGATTGTAGTTTTGTCTGTGGAGGGAGGGAACACAAACAGTGCTGGGACCAGTGTGTGTCTGGAAAGCAAATGTCTTATTTGCGTGCAAACGGGTGGTTTAAATATTTCAGAACCTGGATTTAGTTAGCTGCAGCAAAACCCACCAAAGCCCTGCTTCGACGTTTCCTGTCCAATCCATGAGGCAATATACTGTACAGCAAACAGTGTGAGCTCCACACTGATCCCATCTGGCATTAGGGTATTTACATTCATATATTTCAGCCACTCATGACACACATGAGAAGAATTCAAGAGTCCCTCAGAGTTAAAACAAGTGCAGCAGTGAACCATTCAACAAGACCTTGTATACAGTAAAATGATAACAGGAAAATAGTTATCAAGGAAATGAGTTGAAAAGAAAAACTGTTCTTAAAAAATGAGATTTTTTTAAATTCAGATTTTCAGAGAGGTCTAACGAACCTGGAATGTACCTGGAATTTTTTTTAAAAAAAGGCGAATTGAATAAAGAAATATTGGGAAAATGACGGGCAGGTAAGGGCTGAATAATTTAAAAGAAAATAAAAGAAATGAACTCCTCGGTTTGAGGAGCTGTCATAGACGAGCGTCCCAGCGTCCTGCAGACTGGAGAATCCTTGAAAAGAACAGAGGAATACCGCAGTACGGTCATTTCCCCTGTGCTACCCGTCCTTTAATGGGACCCACAGTCCCAAACCAAACACTCACTGACAATCCCCAAACTTCAACAAAACAGCCACCTTCTGATACTTTCATCCAACAGCCACCGCAGGCGGCTGCACAGAGGCTAATTAAAATGCCAGCATTACATTACTGCCACTTAACAAACACTCCACTCTTGTTCAGAGCAACAACATGTTCTTTGGCACATTTTGGGGGGGGGGGGGGGGGGGGGGCGCATTTGATCATCGCAGTATTATAGCAGTAGTATAGATACATACACAGTCTTGTGATGTTGCAAATAACACTAACAGTCACAACTTTTCCATTATCTATCCATCCATCCATTATCTATACCCACTTATCCTGGGGAGGGTCGTGGGGGGTGCCGGAGCCTATCCCAGCATGCATTGGGTGAGAGACAGGACTACACCCTGGACAGGTCACAAATCTATCGCAGGGCTCACCATTCACTAACACACTCATACACTCATACCTATGGGAAATTTATAGTCTTGCATGTCTTTGGACTGCAGGAGGAAACCAGAGTATCCATATTTTGAACAATATAAACATTTAATAATGACAAAGACCTCATCGTTGCAATAGATTTGACACAGAGACGTGTTATTGCTGTGTGTTTCTGATTAAATAAAAAAAAAATACACCTGAATAAAAACAATTTGGCAAACCCCAGGCTAACGGTCATCTGAATGGTCACACCTTTACCGGGCACTAAAAGTGGAATACCTGTCCAAACTCATAACCAGCCAGGAGTTACCTGCAGACACCTGAGTGCCTTCTTATGCTAATTAAACAAATTTTCTCATTCAGACTAATGAGATGAAAGCCATTATGCCTCTGGGACAGGATTAACAGCCAATCAGACAGCAGACGGGAATTCGATCTGCCAGATCAACATCTGCATGGTATTTCTGCCCGAGAGAAATGAGCAGAACAAAAGGTGTGAGGTCCATATGCTAATTTAATATGTGTGTGTGTGTGTGTGTGTGAGAGAGAGATACAGCGAGAGAGAGAGAGAGAGAGTGGGAGTGTGTGTGTGTGTGAGAGAGAGAGAGAGTGGGAGTGTGTGTGTGTGTGAGAGAGAGAGAGAGAGAGAGTGGGAGTGTGTGTGTGTGTGTGAGAGAGAGATAGGGAGGGAGTGTGTGTGAGAGAGAGTTATGGTTATGTATCTTGCTCAATGGCAAGGTACTTAATTGTACAACAATAATGCCTCACTCTGTTTGTGAACCTTCAACCTCTCTGTTACTGTACATGCACAATTCTCTAAAACACTATACTAAACTGCCATCCCCCAAACTCCATTTTAGAGCATTCAGGAGATTTAAAGACTATTAAATAAATAAATAAATAACGGCCTCTACCATAACCAAAAAAAAGTTCCAGAAAACTGTAGTCATATATTTTTCTTGATGTTCAACGACCGGCGATCAGACTCAAGAGCTTTGGCCCGGCTCCTGCCTCACTTGCAATTTGTACTGTTTTCCTCAAGGATTCGGCAAGTTTCGCCGCAACACATGACAGCGTAATTCAACTTTCTCTCCCCCCTCCGCCCCCAAGCTTTGTGCCGAATGAGCTTCAGCCTCTGAATAACGTGCTCAATGGACGCTTGCTTTGCCTGAAGGTCATTTTCCAGCATCCGAACGATGTCATTGTCTGAGCGTTTCTATGCCCGGCGAAAGAAAAGTCATTTAACGCCTACTGGTGAGATAAATTATTTTCTGCTAGGCGACCGGAGGTGTGGATGTAACGGCTTGAATCTTACAGGAGAGGACGGTGGCTTGTTTGCCAAAGAGATCTCAGCAAAAACATTGTCGCACAAGAGTCCATAATAATTTTAATTCCTTTTTCTAAACATTTTCAGTGTTTCAAGCATCTCCGTCAGAAGCATTTTCTTTTTTGCCTTATGAGACGTGTTTAGAGACGTGCTCTTTGAAAGGCTGCACAGACTTCTGGGAAGTCTTTCAAGGCTAGGCTCTTGAAAAACGCACGCGAGTGCAGCTGAGTCACGTTTTTCTTCAGAACGCGCGACCCGATCGCTCTGGGAGGAACTCTTTACGCGATCGATTATGCTCGTGCTGAAAAGCGACTGCGGACATTTGCGCACAGCTCGTCTCGGTGCTGCTGGTCTCGGGGGAGGGGCGATCGCTGTGTAATATGATTCGAGCCGGCCTCGTGTCCTGAGATCAACGGTGACGTGAACCGGCCATGGTGCGGCTGGATTACTGTTCGCATTTTAAACCGTTTTTTCCCATTCGCTTTAATGTACATTCAAACCAGGAAAGGAAGCTGTAGACGCACATCTTACGGGACCCAAATGTCTGCGGGAAGCTGCAGTCTCTTCTGGAGCAGCAGCAGCTTAAAGCCCTGACAACAAGGTGCATGGATTCTTCAACCAATAAACGATTTAAACGAATAACTGAAGCCAAAACGAACTGGTGGATTTGTACCCCTGTGATCCGGGCTGGACTGGGACAAAAATACACTGACCAGCCCATTTTCAGACCAGACTTCCCATGTGGAAAAAACTATTTCATGTGACTGTGACCCTTGTACTCCATAGCATAATATGGAGTATAGTCTACGGTAGACCCAACTGACAAAGTTCCATACACTGGAGCTTTTTTGTGGCAGTAAATGAACAAGTACATCCAGATGATGATTAAAACATATACCTGCGTGTCTCAGACCAGCTGCTCAAACGAGGGGCAAAGACAGGCGCACAAAACAGACAGAATAATCAAAGATACTCCACACCCACGCCACTTCCCTGAGGGTGAGACGAGCTGAGGGAAAAAAGGCGGGAACACTTAATCCTCGAGGCAAACAGACGATGTAATGAAAGAAGGGACTGAGGAGGCTTCAGCTCAAGAAAGCGTGTTCCCCAGAGTCCAGCTAGAAGCTGCAGGGAGGGACTTACACACCCTCATATTCAGCTTTGATTGCTGAGCAAAATGAGCAAAATTATAGACAAGATCACTGAATACACAATTGGAATGGGTACGCATACACACAGTTAAAGGCTCCATTTTTGGCAGCGCAAGCTCTATGGTGGATCATGATGCTTGGGAGTAATGCAAGTGCATTGTGGGGGATGTTGAAATTGCTGAATTCCACAGAAACACCCTGGAAGCAGACTTCAGAGATCTCTGAGCAGGTATTCACACAGCTTGCATTCTGGAACATACAATCAATTCACACAGCTTGCATTCTAGAACATACAATCAATTTACGCAGCTGGATATATTTGCCCAAGCAATTCAGCTCAAGTGCCTGTGCCCACAGGCATGAACGGCCGTGTCTGCACCTCGGAACCGAACCTGCAACCTCTGAGTTTCAGTCCAGCTCCCTGTCTATTAAAGCCACACCACCTCTTCTTGCTGTCCTTTTGTCTGCAACTCTGTGCGAAACTTGACTCACTGAGCCAGAGCTTGCTTCCTCCTCTGTAACACGTCTCTCTTGCTGTACTGTTGAAGTACACCACTCTTTCGTGTGAAGCTACAGCCCCAGATACTCTTGCCACAGTTTTGCGGACCTCCTGCTGTGATCTCAACTCCAGCATGTATGTGTAGCACGATGGCTCTAGGTGGGCTGAATGGCCTGTTCTCAGCATTAAAAAAAAAAAAAAAAAACCCTTCATAGCGCTTGTTTATTGTTGCTTTAAGATTTTTTTTAAAAAACAAAAAAAACATAATTAGCTCAATTTTACAATCTACCAAATCTAACCAAATGGATTCGGTCTTAAAGTGTTTCTGTAGCTACCATTAGGGCCACACAAGCTCGTGACACAAAGCGACAACGCGACTGCAAAACGAACATGGCCACAGGTTACACATCGTCATCGATCATTCAGTAAATTAACTGATTAAAAAAAAGAATTGAGATAACGGTTGGTTCAAAGGTTTATTTCCAGCTCACCAGCCACCCCCGATATTAGCTGGGGTAATATTGTGCACAACGACAGTTTCATTTATGCCCAAACCCCCCCCCCCCCCCCCCCCCCCCAAATGCAAAATGCGTCTCTCTCCTGTGTGATTTATTCTTTAGTGGGGAAAACACTATTGCCCTTTCCCCGCCTCTGACTTACGCTTCCATATCTCCCTGTGTCTCCGACAGCCCCACTGTTAAGGGCGCTGTATTAGATGAAATTAGACGGATCGTCTCTCTTTCTCCGTAGCTCGCTCGCTCACTCTTTCTCTCATTTTATTAGCGGGGACAGAAACGGCATGCGCCCGCCCCGCGCCAGGCTCATACTGGCTGACTTATCGCCTTCGGAATTTTAAAATAAAACGGCAAACATTTCATCAAGCAGCCATCACCGAAAATACCGCTTATGATAAAAGATGAAGAGAGTGACTGACAGAAAAACGTACTAATAAAGATATACAGTCTGATATGTAGACTGGAAGAAAAGCAACCAACAGGTAAACAGCAAGATGCTTGCATTAATTCAACTGTTAACTGAGTTGATTAACTCCAATAATAAATTTACTCTGTGAGCACTATTATAATGATACATTTTCTAGTGTAGACAGACAGACAGACAGACAGGAAGACAGATAGATAAATAGATAGATTGATTGATTGATTGATTGACATATAAATCCAGTCTTTGACTCGAAACACTTCTGTGGTATCTGTCATAAACATTAATAGACTTTCTGCCGGATGTAGATATATTTAGATGCGTACATGAACATACAGATCATGATATAGTTTCTTACAAAGTTAATGAACGTCTTATTTCAGGAAAGAAATGCATCTGCTACTTGCAGTGCTGCTCAGTAATGGATACAGAGCTTAAGGAACAGCAGAAGTGGAACATCTCCTAATTACCCAAGATGCTCTTATCCAAAGCAGGTCACAAAAGCAGATGCCTAAAGTTCGGCTGGGAGCAAAGATGAGACCAATCATCAGCAACAGTACGGACTGTAGCAGTTGTACATAAACCTACGACATACAGTTAACTGCCACTGTAGCTGGAGTAAGGACAGAGGTGAAGGGTGTAGTGCTCTGAGTAACAGAGTGGGTTTGACAGGACAGTGTTAGATGTAGCTGGAGTAAGGACAGAGGTGAAGGGTGTAGTGCTCTGAGTAACAGGGTTGGTTTGACAGGACAGTGTTAGATGAAGCTGGAGTAAGGATAGAGGTGAAGGGTGTAGTGCTCTGAGTAACAGGGTGGGTTTGACAGGACAGTGTTAGATGTAGCTGGAGTAAGGATAGAGGTGAAGGGTGTAGTGCTCTGAGTAACAGGGTTGGTTTGACAGGACAGTGTTAGATGAAGCTGGAGTAAGGATAGAGGTGAAGGGTGTAGTGCTCTGAGTAACAGAGTGGGTTTGACAGGACAGTGTTAGATGTAGCTGGAGTAAGGATAGAGGTGAAGGGTGTAGTGCTCTGAGTAACAGAGTGGGTTTGACAGGACAGTGTTAGATGTAGCTGGAGTAAGGATAGAGGTGAAGGGTGTAGTGTTCTGAGTAACAGAGTGGGTTTGACAGGACAGTGTTAGATGTAGCTGGAGTAAGGATAGAGGTGAAGGGTGTAGTGCTCTGAGTAACAGAGTGGGTTTGACAGGACAGTGTTAGATGTAGCTGGAGTAAGGATAGAGGTGAAGGGTGTAGTGCTCTGAGTAACAGAGTGGGTTTGACAGGACAGTGTTAGATGTAGCTGGAGTAAGGACAGAGGTGAAGGGTGTAGTGCTCTGAGTAACAGGGTGGGTTTGACAGGACAGTGTTAGATGTAGCTGGAGTAAGGACAGAGGTGAAGGGTGTAGTGTTCTGAGTAACAGGGTGGGTTTGACAGGACAGTGTTAGATGTAGCTGGAGTAAGGACAGAGGTGAAGGGTGTAGTGTTCTGAGTAACAGAGTGGGTTTGACAGGACAGTGTTAGATGTAGCTGGAGTAAGGATAGTGGTGAAGGGTGTAGTGTTCTGAGTAACAGAGTGGGTTTGACAGGACAGTGTTAGATGTAGCTGGAGTAAGGATAGAGGTGAAGGGTGTAGTGCTCCAGGCTGAACAGGTGAGTTCTGGGCCTGTGGGTCAGAGGTGGACAGGTACAGGGGCCGTCCCGGGGAGTGGAACAGGAGCAGCCCCCCCTTTGGAGCAGACCCAACGCTCTGCTCTGATCCCCGCTTCCTCAGGAGTTTTCAGAACGGAGGCGAGCTGCCGAGCCTCTCGGCGGCCTCTTGGCCGAACGGTGTTCCGTTAAAGTGCCGTTTGCTCTCCTCCCCCTCCCCCACCTCCTCATCCTCATCCTCCTCATCCTCCCTAGCCGCGACGGCGCGCGTCGGACCGGCGTATCGATTTCCTGTGAGCCCCGGTGGCCGGACGGCGTTTCCTGCGCCGCGGCGGCGTTCATCTTCTTTTATTGCACAGTGATCTCCGAGGCTAAGCCTAGCGCTCAGCCGCGCGGTGGAGTGAGGGGGGGGGGGGGGGGAGGAGGAGGGGGGGAGAGGGAGGGAGGGAGGGAGGAGGGGTGGGAGAGGGAGGGGGGAGGGAGGGAGGGAGGAGGGGTGGGAGAGGGAGGCAGCTCCAATGTTCGTGCTTCGAGTGTCACCATCATTTCTCATGTCCAAAACGATTTTTTTTTTTTGGGGGGGGGGGATTTCACTCAACCCACATCCAGTGCGTACGTATCACATGTCCGGAAAGATTGAGCATTGTGCTGACCTGATTGGTTGGTGAAGGGAAAGATTGAGCATTGCGCTGATCTGATTGGTTGGTGAAGGGAAAGATTGAGCATTGCGCTGATCTGATTGGTTGGTGAAGGGCGAAGCGTTTCAGTTTTGACAAACTGTAAAATGTTGCTGCTGGACAAGTTCACCCAGTCCACAGTACGCACTCTCCCAGGGAAACAGGGCTTCTGACTGCACGACTTAGCCCGGCTGCTGATCTTCAACCTGATTGGCTGTCCCTCTCCTGTGCCAGGGGAGTGTCTTACTGCAGTGTCACTCACCAGGGTTGTAAAGGTCATTTCAAAATCCCCCCAGTCAACGTGACTAATCGCTCTGCCTGAGAGACAGAAACTACAACAAAAGAAAAGTAAAAAGGCAAAAAAAAGAAACCATCAGCCCATAAAATGGCAAATGGAATATACCGCAATACACTGAAACAATCGTATATATTCATCCATCCATCCATCCATCCATTATCTATACTTGCTTATCCTGGGCAGGGTCCATCCATTATCCATACCCGCTTTATATATATATATAAAATCAATGCAAGACATTGTATTGCAAAACTTCACAATAGATAAAAAAATAAACCACATTTTGTCATTTATGGATATTGCAACATGGCTTGCTGTGACATATATTTGTCATATTTTCCAAAAAGTCCAAACATGATTTACAATATATTGCGGTGAATAGCATTGCCAGATAGTCACTAAAGAAATTAAAAAAGAACACCCATTATTCTCAGGAGTCCATCTGGCTGTGTTAACACCAACCACAAGTTTTCATGAAGGTGACGAGGGAAAAAGCAGACTATTTAGCCTGAAAGGACATTGAAATTTCAATCGCAGAAGTGCAAAATAAAATGAATAAAATTACCATTCAGCCATATTGGTTGAAAAAGCAGAAGCTGGTAACAATGGTCTGTTTCCGTGCCAGCCTGAAGACAGGTATTGCATGAAAGGCGTATTGTATGAAAAGTGTATTGAATGAAACGTTTATTGCATGAAAGGTGTACTGTATGAAAGACAATGGTGTGTATTGCCAGATTCGACTTGAATTGAACAAGCACTTGTCTTAACATTAACCTACTTCAGCCACTGTCAGAGATTCAACTTTGGACCTCATGGGTTGGGCCCAAAATGATGCAAATGTACAGCAATATCGGCCAGACTCAGAAAGCTGATTTCAAATTAACATTACTCTCTCTCCATCTGGCTTTGTTTTTTACGCACCAGCACAATTGCATACAACCCCCCCCCCCCCAACACACACACACACACACAAACCTACACACACACACACACACACGCAAACATACACACGCACACATACACACGCATTACACCTACCACCCACACATACACACACACACACACACACATACCACCCACACAGGCGCACACATTCACGTCAACACACCGTGACAGATATAGAAGAACATATGTGCACTGATATACATGTACACACACACACTATATGGCCAAAAATATGTGGACACCCCTTCTGATTAGTGGGTGCAGCTACTTCAGCCACACCCATTGCTAACAGGTGCATAAAATCAAGCATACAGCCATGCAATCTCCATAGACAAATATATATATATGTACATATGTATACACACACGTACACACGCACACCCATATATGCAGGCAAACCCAGCCAAATACACCCACACATAGATTACTGTACAGGTGCCCACCCACACACATGCAGATACAAACACATACACACCCACATACATACCCACACAAACTGTCACACGCCCACCCACACACACCCGCAAGTACACACACACACACAGGCACGTGCACACACACATGCACACACACACACAAACACCCATGCACATGCATACACACACACGCGCACACACACACAGGCACATGCACACACACTCACACACACAGACACACACATGCACACACATACACACGCATGCACACACACACACACTCACACACACACACACACACGTACACACACTCACACACACACACAAATGCACACGTACACACACACACACACACATACACGTACACACACTCACACACACACATACACACACGCACATAGATACACACAGACACGCACACACAGATACACACACACAGACACACACATGCACACACATACACACGCATGCACGGACACACACACACACACACACACACACACGTACACATACACGTACACACACTCACACACACACAAATGCACACGTACACGCACTCACACACACACATACACACACACACATAGATACACACAGACACACACACACAGATACACACACACACACACACCTACACACACACACATACACATGCACACGTACACACACACACACACGTACATGTACACACACTCACGCACGCACGCACACACACACACTTACACTCACACACAAACCTACACTCACACACAGATATACACACACACACAGATACACACACTCACACACACACACACACATGCACACGTACACACACCACACGATACACACACACAGATCACACACGCAACACCACACACGATACACACCACACACACACAATATGCATACGTACACACACTCACAACACACACAACACACACACACACAAACACACAGACACACACACACAGATACACACACCACACACACAACACACCACACAACACATGCACACGACACACACACACCACAGCCTGTTGTGACCACTCTGCCGACGGGACTGCACACAACACGACTTGACAAGTGAAGAAACAAACTACAGAACAGAGAGATGAGACAACACTCACCTACAATCCAGCACACTTACACTCGCACCACTCACCCGCACACACACACTCACACACGTACACACACACTCACACATACGTGCATACGTACACACACACTCACACACACACACAGACACACACATACGTGCATACGTACACACACACACACACACACACACACACACAGACACACACACACAGCTCCATGCCTGGTGTTTGTGCCACTCTGCCGGTACAGTGACTGAGACACAGACAGGGCTGTGGAGCGATGTTGAGCGGAAGATGGAGAGAAGACGGAGGAGTGATGGAGGAGAGACGGAGGAGAGATGGAGGGATCTAATCACTTCACCTTTATCTAATCCCCGCCTCCTCTGGGAAATAAACTCCCGGCAGCTCCCTCCCCCCTCGCACGCCGTTTCCAGGGCAACAGATCTGTTTACCCAACTGCGCTTCGATCCGTTCACACCCTCGGTCTCTCTCTCCCCCTCTCCCTCGCTCTCTCTCTCTCTCCCCCTCTCTCCCTCGCTCTCTCTCTCTCTCCCCCTCTCTCCCTCGCTCTCTCTCTCTCTCCCCCTCTCTCCCTCGCTCTCTCTCTCTCCCCCTCTCTCCCTCGCTCTCTCTCTCTCTCCCCCTCTCTCCCTCGCCTCTCTCTCTCTCCCCCTCTCCCGCTCGCTTTCCAGGCACGTCTGTTTCCCACTGCGCTCGTCCTCACCTCCTCTCTCTCTCCCCTCTCCCTCGCTCTCTCTCTCTCTCCCCTCTCTCCTCTCTCTCTCTCCCCCGCTCTCTCCTTCTCTCTCCCCCTCTCTCCCTCTCTCCCACCACGGCCCTTCCCCAGGTTCCTCCTCCGTCCACAGGCACTGTGTCCATCAATCCCTTTCTTGCGTCCTCATGCAGTTTTTGTGACCCCGTTATAATTATTATTTTTTAATTAGAAAAATCACTAACGACCAATACCGTATCCCTGGCAACGGGCGAACTATGTTTCCGCCAGTATAGTTATTTAGACGTCTTGTTATGGAAGCTGCTCGGCTACATCTGGTTTTGTCCACCTCCTGATTATTTATACGTGTTGCATTGAAAACGGCTGCAAGGGAAAGTTCCAGAAGGCAGTAACCTCTCAGGTGAGAATGTCTGAAATTCACATCCACACCCAGAGAGGATGAGAAGGAGGGCTTCAAACTGCAGTCCTGAAGCTCTGTATGATCCCCAGAGGATCACGACCTACCCTTATTATGGAGTTATTGGTCATTTACATTACATTACTTTCCTTTGGCAGACGCTTTTGTCCAAAGCGACGTACAATAAGTGCATGCCAAAGGTCATTGGAACAACTACAGACCACAGGTCCAATAAGGTACAGTACTCAATGCTCACTGGAACAAGGCCTACATAAGGCTGTCGTAAGCATGACATAACACCTGCCATTACCAGTTATGACAGCATATTGCAGCTTATGACTAGTGTCATAACACTGTCCTATAGCATGCAGCAGTTGTTTTGAAAAAACTGACTGGAATTGTTTTGGAAAATTTCCATGAATTGTAACAGTGTTATGACGTTGGTTATAAAGCTGTAATAGGTAGTCATGTCTGTTTATGATACGTTATGTCATGCTAATGACAGTGTTACCTAGGCATTATAGCATATAGTCCAAGCAAAGTGCGATCATTATTAATAATATGTAATTTTAAGGGAACACACAATCAGTCATTACATGCATAATAAGGTTTAATTTTTCTAACGTCTCTCTTAGTTAACTTGGCCCTTAAACTGTGAATGGCAGCGTATAATTAGTAAAACACAAGATGCTAGAGAGGGAGACTGTGGTGTGGGGATGGCTGGTTTAAGCAGCCACACCTGCCCTGGGTCAAGCTAATTAGACCTGGCCAATGGGATAATTGGTTAAGAATTTGATAATTGGCCAGGCTAATTAGACCCAGGAACAGGAGTGGCTGCACCTGTGCGTAGTGAGGTAATCACTGCGCACAGGTTAAATCTGCCATCCCCACCCACATCAAGAGCTCTCTGTCATGACAGGGTTTTTATATCTGCTCATTTGGCGTTACCATCTTGCCAAACCCTCGTACAATAAAATGTGGACTATTTGAACATCTTCTCCCTGTGTCTCTGTGCTGGAGGGCCTCAAAGAAAGCCACTTCGGTGGCCTGTGGCAGGCGTGTTTGTCACAGAGACAACTACCCTAACCTCCACCCCCCCTCCACCCCCCTCCAAACTCCACGCCTGAGATCAAACGCTTCCAAGTGTCCCAAAGACAACGCACAGCAAAATGTACAGTGTTAAATCAACTCTCACAGAGTGCATTTTACTCTAACAGAGTACGTGCTGTCATAAACCCTGTCAGAGCTGAATTCGCACTGAGGATTTTACAATGTAGTGAAAGCATTTCAACAATCCGCAGTAAATGGTGCACGTTGCTCAGACCTTCTGTCACGGGGAGCAAAGGCCGTTGATTGCTAATTAGACGTCAGTCAGGTATACCACACGGCAGGTCCACTAATTGATTATCTGATTATATGAAGCCTTTTGTGTCCATCATTAGAGGGCAGGTACCTCTACACCATGTCAGTCTTGCACTGGCTTTAATTTTTAAAAAAGGATTTTCATATGATTGCCTACACGCTCCAGCTCTCTCAGCGAAAAAAGGAAAATGTGTGAAAAACAAGGCGGCGAATAAAAACTCTGCTTCTCCGCGCTCCGTGGAGCCGGTTCGTTGCGAAAGTGGCGAAGCCGCGGAGTTTGCCGTCTGCGGGCCTGACTCACAGGGTTTTGTATTTTGGCGAAAAAGAGGTGTGACTCACTCGAGTGTTTCTCTCCGCTCTGACTTCTGAAAACCTCAAGGCTCAGCAGCCAGGAGCCTTTTCTCCCTTTGTTCTCACCTTACCTGCATATCCGTGGGAACATCTTTTTTTTTCTTCATTTTTCTTCCCCCCCTCCACCTCCCTACATCAGCCTGTACAATTAATCGTCGTGCCTTGCGGTGAAAAGTCCTTGATTGCTTTTGTCGTTGTGCGACGGTACAGTACGTTTTCCAAGCTCTTCAGAATCTGAAATGTTGTCTTTTCATCGGAGAAGGTCGTAAAAGCATGCACTGGCGCGCGGCCGCCATGAACAAGCTCCACACTGTGCGCACTAAAGCCCCGCCTATTACTGGCTCAATTAGGGACACGAGGTGGGCTGAATTAGGGACGCGAGGTGGGCTGAATTAGGGCTGAATTAGGGCTGAATTAGGGCTGAATTAGGGACGCGAGGTGTGCTGAATTAGGGCTGAATTAGGGACATGAGGTGGGCTGAATTAGGGCTGAATTAGGGATGTGAGGTGGGCTGAATTAGGGCTGAATTAGGGCTGAATTAGGAATGCGAGGTGGGCTGAATTAGGGCTGAATTAGGGATGTGAGGTGGGCTGAATTAGGGCTGAATTAGGGACACGAGGTGGGCTGAATTAGGGACGCGAGGTGGGCTGAATTAGGGCTGAATTAGGGACATGAGGTGGGCTGAATTAGGGCTGAATTAGGGACACGAGGTGGGCTGAATTAGGGCTGAATTAGGGACGTGAGGTGCGCTGAATTAGGGCTGAATTAGGGACGTGAGGTGCGCTGAATTAGGGGCGCGAGGTGGGCTGAATTAGGGACGCGAGGTGGGCTGAATTAGGGCTGAATTAGGGACGAGAGGTGGGCTGAATTAGGGCTGAATTAGGGACGAGAGGTGGGCTGAATTAGGGCTGAATTAGGGACCCGAGGTGGGCTGAATTAGGGCTGAATTAGGGCTGATTAGGATGCGAGTGGCTGAATTAGGGCTGAATTAGGGAGTGAGGTGGGCTGAATTAGGGAGCCAGGTGGGCTGAATTAGGGCGCGAGGTGGGCTGAATTAGGGACCGAGGTGGGCTGAATTAGGGCTGAATTAGGGACATGAGGTGGGCTGAATTAGGGTGAATTAGGGACGCGAGGTGGGCTGAATTAGGGCTGAATTAGGATGTGAGGTGGGCTGAATTAGGGCTGAATTAGGCTGAATTAGGGACGCGAGGTGGGCTGAATTAGGGCTGAATTAGGGACACGAGGTGGGCTGAATTAGGGACGCGAGGTGGGCTGAATTAGGGCTGAATTAGGGACATGAGGTGGGCTGAATTAGGGGTGAATTAGGGACGCGAGGTGGGCTGAATTAGGGCTGAATTAGGGATGTGAGGTGGGCTGAATTAGGGCTGAATTAGGGCTGAATTAGGAATGCGAGGTGGGCTGAATTAGGGCTGAATTAGGGATGTGAGGTGGGCTGAATTAGGGACGCCAGGTGGGCTGAATTAGGGGCGCGAGGTGGGCTGAATTAGGGGCGCGAGGTGGGCTGAATTAGGGACGCGAGGTGGGCTGAATTAGGGACGCGAGGTGGGCTGAATTAGGGGTGAATTAGGGACACGAGGTGGGCTGAATTAGGGCTGAATTAGGGACGTGAGGTGCGCTGAATTAGGGACGCGAGGTGGGCTGAATTAGGGACGCGAGGTGGGCTGAATTAGGGGTGAATTAGGGACGCGAGGTGGGCTGAATTAGGGCTGAATTAGGGCTGAATTAGGAATGCGAGGTGGGCTGAATTAGGGCTGAATTAGGGATGTGAGGTGGGCTGAATTAGGGCTGAATTAGGGACGCGAGGTGGGCTGAATTAGGGCTGAATTAGGGACGTGAGGTGGGCTGAATTAGGGCTGAATTAGGGCTGAATTAGGAATGCGAGGTGGGCTGAATTAGGGCTGAATTAGGGATGTGAGGTGGGCTGAATTAGGGACGCCAGGTGGGCTGAATTAGGGGCGCGAGGTGGGCTGAATTAGGGGCGCGAGGTGGGCATGTGTGGAGGACATAACTGTGGCGCTTGAATGCTGCAGACCACAGGTTTGAGTGACAGCGGAAGACTCGTCTGTGGAGAATGCATTCTTTGTGCACTGGCACAGGATTGGTTCATAGCATTTACATCAGCGTCATTGTAGGGAAGGTCAAAGGTCACTGTCTGAACACTGACGATTTTCACAAACCCGACAGATGAATATATCAAACCCAGAATTGAGGAAAACCTTGACCACAAAAGTCAGGCTATGACGCAAAACCTTTGAAATGTTTCATGCTTCACCATCAGCCATTTAACAAAGCTGTTTCTTAAACCTGCGTGGACGGGTTGACCTCTGACTGAAAAGACAGCAGTATTATGATCTGACTGTAGAGATGCAGAGATTTGATCTGACTGTAGTAGTGCAGGGATTTGATCTGACTGTAGTGATGCAGGGTTATGATCTGACTGTAGTGATGCAGGGATATGATCTGACTGTAGTGGTGCAGGGATATGATCTGACTGTAGTGATGCAGGGATATGATCTGACTGTAGAGATGCAGGGATTTGATCTGACTGTAGTGGTGCAGGGATTTGATCTGACTGTAGTGGTGCAGGGATATGATCTGACTGTAGTGGTGCAGGTATTTGATCTGACTGTAGTGGTGCAGGGATTTGATCTGACTGTAGTGGTGCAGGGATTTGATCTGACTGTAGTGATGCAGGGATTTGATCTGACTGTAGTGATGCAGGGTTGTGATCTGACTGTAGTGATGCAGGGATTTGATCTGACTGTAGAGATGCAGGGATTTGATCTGACTGTAGTGGTGCAGGGATATGATCTGACTGTAGTGATGCAGGGATATGATCTGACTGTAGAGATGCAGGGATTTGATCTGACTGTAGTGGTGCAGGGATTTGATCTGACTGTAGTGGTGCAGGGATATGATCTGACTGTAGTGGTGCAGGTATTTGATCTGACTGTAGTGGTGCAGGGATTTGATCTGACTGTAGTGGTGCAGGGATTTGATCTGACTGTAGTGATGCAGGGATTTGATCTGACTGTAGTGATGCAGGGTTGTGATCTGACTGTAGTGATGCAGGGATTTGATCTGACTGTAGAGATGCAGGGATTTGATCTGACTGTAGTGGTGCAGGGATATGATCTGACTGTAGTGGTGCAGGGATATGATCTGACTGTAGTGGTGCAGGGTTATAATATAATCTGACAGACAGGATGTGATCTGATCGTAGTGACGGGAGGGATGTGATCTGATCGCTGATCGTAGTGACAGGAGGGATGTGATCTGATCGTAGTGACGGGAGGGATATGATCTGACTGTAGTGATGCAGGGATTTGATCTGACTGTAGTGGTGCAGGGTTATGATCTTACTGTAGTGACGGGAGGGATATGATCTGATCGTAGTGACGGGAGGGGTGTGATCTGATCGTAGTGAGATAGGGATGTGATCTGGTCCTAGTGACGGGAGGGGTGTGATCTGATCCTAGTGACGGGAGGGATGTGATCTGATCCTAGTGACTGGAGGGATGTGATCTGATCGTAGTGACGGGAGGGATGTGATCTGATCGTAGTGAGATAGGGATGTGATCTGATTGTAGTGACGGGAGGGATGTGATCTGATCGTAGTGAGATAGGGATGTGATCTGATCGTAGTGTCGAGGGATGTGATCTGATCGTGGTGACGGGAGGGATGTGATCTGATCGTAGTGTCGGGAGGGATGTGATCTGATCGTAGTGAGATAGGGATGTGATCTGATCGTAGTGACGGGAGGGATGTGATCTGATCATAGTGACGGGAGGGTTATGATGAACGTTGCGTGTTTTTCTGCGTTGTGGATTGCTGGTAATGGTCGGTGCTGTCCTGGAAGTGAGACGTATGGGGGTAAGCGGAGGAAACAGACGGTTAGTCCAGTCACCGCGTAATGAGATCAGCAGCCCTCCTTCCTGCATTACCCCGGCGCTCAGAGCCGCGCTAATGCGGGCGGCGCATTATCTGGCCCCGGCCCAGCGGGGAGGCGCATCGGCCCCGCGGGACACGGGGGCAGTTTCAGGAAGGGCTCGCTGTCATCGCGTCCCAGGCCCGTTCGGCTCGCATCGATTCTGAGACCATTACAGCAGCAGGAGAGCGGCACACCTTCTGAAAGCGAGAGCGAGAAACATTATACTCTAATCATAATATAATAATGATGTTTGTCACAGAGCATTGTGTGCTTTAAGGTATATGTCATATTTCTATGTGGTTTGTATGTTTTGGCAACACTCCTCATAGAGAGAGAGAGGGAGAGAGACAGAGAGACAGGGCGATACAGTGAGAGACAGAGAAAGAGAGAGAGAGAGAGAGAGAGAGAGGGAGGGAGGGAGAAAGAACAGGGGAGAGTGCGACAGAGAAAGAGACAGAGCGATACAGTGAGAGAGGGAGCAAGAGAGATAGAGAGCAAGAGAGTGACAGAGAGAAGGAGCGGGAGAGAGAGAGAGAACAGGGGAGAGAGTGACAGAGAGAGAGACAGAGCGATACAGTGACAGAGAGAGAGAGAGAGAAATAGAGAGCAAGAGAGAGAGAGAGAATGATGGGGTGGAGAGTGACAGAGAGAGAGACAGAGGGATACAGAGAGAGAGAGAGCGAGAGAGAGGCTGTGAGAAGGCTCTTTTTTCCTCCTCTGCTTTCTGTGGAGGTGAAAGCTATCCCATGGGCCCCTGGGTCAGTGTCAGTCTGGCTGTTTGATTAGGAGGGAACAGAAGGATCCTGATCAAGTAACAGAACCTGAGCCAATGCCTCAGCCACTCACCTTCTCCCTCACCCTAAAAATCAGACGCGCTTTGAATTTACAGCTTATTTTTCAGTTTGAGCCCCTGATGCTTTCCCCTCATGGGATTTAGTTCTGTGGTGTAGCGTCTGTCTGTCTGACCGTCCGTTTGTCCGTTTGTCTGTTTCTGTCTCTCTGTCTATCTGTCAGTTTCTGTCTCTCTCTACAGATGTATATTTATTTAATTAATGAAAGAACAAACCCAGACGGGGGTGTAACAGAGAGAGAGATTTCTGTCTCCATGTTAGATTAGCCTCCTCACAGCATGTATTATTAATGCGGTCTTTCTAATCCCGGCCTGCTGCTTTTACAAATGACCCTTTAATATGAATGAGGAGAGGAGAGGAGCGGAGAGGAGAGGTGCGGGGGCGGGGGGGAGTTTGGCCTTTTAAAGATGGAGCAGCACCCGAACGCTGCAGCACATGGCTATTTAAAGAGCCTCCTCCACCCCTGCAAGACAAACGCTCATGATGGATGGGGGCTCTAAAATAGAGATTCATTTTACCTTCCCATCCCCTACCGCTAAAAAAAGTCTCAGACCGTTAGAAAAATGGAGAGAAAAAAGCCGATTGGCTGAAGCTATGCAGGTGTGGGCGTGGTCACTACTTGGATGGGAGGCCTCCTGGGAATGCTAAGTGGCTGCAGGACGTGATGTTATTGGGCCAGTAGGGGGCGATCTTCGCTCAGGTTGAATAATCCCCATTTCCCCAGCGCAGCGATGGGGACACTATACTGTAGGAGACGCCATCTTTCAGATGAAAAGTTAAACTGATGTCCTGACTCACTGTGGTCATTCAAGACCCCATGACACTCATCACAAAGAGTAGAGGGTTCCCAGGTATCCTGGCTTAATTCTCAGCCTTGCTCTCTCAACCTGCGTGTGTGTGTGTGTGGTGTGTGTGTGTGTGCATGCATGCGTGTGAGCTCTGGTTAAGGTTAGTTCCTCCCTGGTGTTGATATGAGAGCCGATCAGTGTGATTATTCAGGCTGCTGTCCCCGTGTCTCGCAGTCATGCACTAAGGAATAAAATACTCTTTTTTTCCCGGTAGCTGTTTGGGCGAAGCAGTCTGTCCTCATTTTCTCAGCAGCGTAGCCCAATAGCTTGGGTGCTCAAGCTCATCTCTTTCTCTCCCGCTCAGAAGGGAGAAATTCTAATCAATACACGGCCAAGGTTAGTATTTTTATCATATCAAAACATAAAAGCGAGTATTTTGTTTTTTAAAAAATCTTAGCGCAGCACAGAAGTAGTGAAAGAAAGAATGTGTGTGTGTGTGTGTGTGTGCACACGTGTGTGTGTAAGTGTGTGTGCATGTGTGTGTGTGTGAGTGTGAGTGTGTGAGTGTGTGTGTGCATGTGTGTGCATGTGAGTGTGTGAGTGTGTGTGTCCTGTTTAACTGAGACAGGAGGGAGGTGTGAGTGGCCTTGCATCGCTACATAATACTGCTGTCCCTGAGAGATCAGTCTCATTTATACACCCAGAAACGAATCCTCCCACACAACTTTCTCTTTACTGATACGCCTACACACACGCCTACACGCACCTACACGCAAGCCTACACACACACACACACACCTACACAAACACGTGCACCTAAAAAACAACACACACACCTACACAAACACATGCACCTAAAAAACAGCTAGCTAGCTAGCTAGCTAGCTCGCTCACTCACTCACTCACTCACTCACTCACTCACTCACTCACTCACTCACTCACTCACTCACTCACTCACTCACTCACTCACTCACTCACTCACGCACTCACTCACAGACAGATAGTCTGACTGAGCTGAAGCTGAATCAGGCCCAGGGTCTGTAATAAAGAGTCACACTCTTCACAGTTAAGTCACTTCACATCCCCCTGCAGCCTCCTGATGCTCGTACGCGTCTCACATCCCCCTGCAGCCTCCTGATGCTCGTACGCGTCTCCCCCGCTCTGCAGAGGCAGTCTGAAAGGCTTTGTGCAGAGAGGACACGGCTCTCTCTCTCTCCGTCACCGACCGCTTTCCCCTCCTCCAGCCCCCCCTCCCCACCTCCAGCCCCCCCTCCCCTCGTTAGCGCTCCAGGTGGGGAGATCTGTGCCGCTCCGCGCGGGCTTAATGAGCGAAGCTCGTTAGCAGAGCGCTAACGTTCGATAAGTCGCTCCACGTCGGTGTTGAGTGGGCTCGTATCTCAGGACTTCAGACTCCGAGTCTTTATGTTTGATCAGGCATGGACACACACGCACACGCACGTGCGCACATATACCCACACACACACACACACACACACACATACACACACACACACACACACACACTTCACCAGGCAGCGTTGCCTGAACGTGATGTGCTGCTGAGTGGCTCATTCGGTTAAGGCGAAGCGTTGTGATACGCGAGTGAGCCTGACGGGCTGGAGTCGAATCTGGACCGCGCCGGTTAGCTCCACAGGGCGACGCGCAACGGGCCAACGCGTCTCCTATTGGGGAGAAAACCCCTAAAAAATGGGGTTGGATGTGGGTTTGGGAGAGCTGCAGTGTTGTATGTGGGTTTGGGAGAGCTGCAGTGTTGGATGTGGGTTTGGGAGAGCTGCAGTGTTGTATGTGGGTTTGGGAGAGCTGCAGTGTTCGATGTGAGTTTGGGAGAGCTGCAGTGTTGGATGTGGGTTTGGGAGAGCTGCAGTGTTCGATGTGAGTTTGGGAGAGCTGCAGTGTTGGATGTGGGTTTGGGAGAGCTGCAGTGTTGGATGTGAGTCTGGGAGAGCTGCAGTGTTCGATGTGAGTTTGGGAGAGCTGCAGTGTTGGATGTGGGTTTGGGAGAGCTGCAGTGTTGGATGTGGGTTTGGGAGAGCTGCAGTGTTGGATGTGGGTTTGGGAGAGCTGCAGTGTTGTATGTGGGTTTGGGAGAGCTGCAGTGTTGTATGTGGGTTTGGGAGAGCTGCAGTGTTGTATGTGGGTTTGGGAGAGCTGCAGTGTTGTATGTGAGTTTGGGAGAGCTGTAGTGATGGCTGTGACGTCAGCAGTGCTGGTGGCACACAGCCCCAGCTCTGAGGCAGTGTTTGCGCAGATCATACTGGGGACCGGCCGTGGCTCTGCTGTAATATCAGAGGCATTACTCCACAGGCCTTCCACAGGAAGCAGGAAGTGCGTTAGCTGGCCGGGCGCTAAAACAGCTTTACTGGGACGGCTGCACTGAAGGCTCTGTTCCAGTGTGTGTGTGTGTACATGGGGGCTGTGGGGGGGGGGGGGGGGCACACAGAGCAGGACCACCCAAAGACCATCACACACACTGCACTACTTATTAATCATTTATTATCATGTGTTACAACCGCTGTATTACATGTTTATAAATCACTTGTTGTTTTTATCATTCACCTTCCCTTTAATCGTACTGCATGATCACACGAACCCGCTAGGCTAATTTTCCCTGTACGTGTGAACAGCCGCACACCATCCTCTTCCTCTTCTTCTGTTTATAGCGTCCATCGTCACCTGCATTACATACTGCATTTACTTTAATTTGCCTGCTGTGCTGATGTAACTGACATCCAAACGGGGGGCATCGACAAGCTCTTCCAGTATCCAGGTGTGATCTTGTCCCCGGAGACCCAGACTTGAAATGAAATACTGGTATTGAATGTGTTTTATGACTCACTGTGGTCACTGACGACCCCGCGGTGCTCTCCAAAACAGAGCCGGTGTCCGGTGTCCGGTATCCAGGAAAACGACCGCGAAACTGGCTCTGGCGAAACGACCGCTGTGAGGGTTTCCAGCATATCCCAGAGAAGCTCCTTCCAGAAGCATGTCCGCCGTGTGGAAGGGTCTTCCCCGAAATGAGGAGGAGGGTTTTAAGGACAGGCGTCCGTGTGCGGAGGTGCTGGGCAGGGTATGCTGGCTGAGGCCGTTTCAGGAGAAAGGACTAGGGCCCTTTCAGGCAAGAGCCCGCCCCCCGGTGGTCGACCACGCGCTGAAACTAAGGGTCCACCCAAAAAACACTCAGCCCGGGTCAGACTAAGGTCCACAAACACCCGCTGGTCAAGCTAAGAGTCCGGCCCAAAACACCCGGACTGGGTCACAGCTAAGGGTCTCACCCAAAAACTCTCGACCCAGGTCACAGGTAAGGAGTGGGTGAGAATGAGGCCTTGTGGTGGTTTTAAAGAGTAAATCTGACGGCTGTTCTGTCTCCTTACGTGAACTCTCTACCATTGCGGTGATTATATCTGACAGATATAATAATAGAGAAAGTTATACTTTTTTGAAATTGTGCAATGATGCCATGTAATTGATTTCTTGTCCATTATTTCCGAAGCTTGCTTGTATAGTGATAGGATGGAGTAGTTCAGTAGGAGGCCTGCCTCCATACTGTCACACAGCATGATAAATGTGAAAAGACCACTGCATGTATATACTGCTGTCCTGCCTTGAGTGGTACTGTATGTAATGTCTTACCATCCTACAGCAATTTGGATTTCGTCTTAATTGACTTACTCAGCTTCTTTTTTTTTTTACATGTTTGTCGAATTTTAATTGGGGATCCAGAAAGATAAACAGAGAAAATAAAAATAAAACGCCCCCTCCATTTCCTCTTTGTTAATTTTAATTGTAAGGTTTTGTTTTGCTCTTCTTATTGAGAGGCACATTGAGTCTGTGTGTTTCTTTTTAGATTTAGGGTCAGAGAGTTGCTGTTAAGCCACGGAGATGCGGCATCCGTTTGCCCAGTTGCTGTCTCTGCTGTGAGCGGAGGTGTCTCTGCGGCCGCAGGTATAGCAGGGCTGAGCGGAGGTGTCTCTGCGGCCGCAGGTATAGCAGAGCTGAGCGGAGGTGTCTCTGCAGGTATAGCAGAGCTGAGCGGAGGTGTCTCTGCGGCCGCAGGTATAGCAGAGCTGAGCGGAGGTGTCTCTGCGGCCGCAGGTATAGCAGAGCTGAGCGGAGTTGTCTCTGCGGCCGCAGGTATAGCAGAGCTGAGCGGAGGTGTCTCTGCGGTCGCAGGTATAGCAGGGCTGAGCGGAGGTGTCTCTGCGGCCGCAGGTATAGCAGAGCTGAGCGGAGGTGTCTCTGCGGCTGCAGGTATAGCAGAGCTGAGCGGAGGTGTCTCTGCGGCCGAGGTATAGCAGAGCTGAGCGGAGGTGTCTCTGCAGGTATAGCAAGCTGAGCGGAGTGTCTCTGCAGGTATAGCAGAGCTGAGCGGAGGTGTCTTGCGCCGCAGGTATAGCAGAGCTGAGCGGAGGTGTCTCTGCGGCGCAGGTATAGCAGAGCTGAGCGGAGGTGTCTCTGCAGGTATAGCAGAGCTGAGCGGAGGTGTCTCTCGCGAGGTATAGCAGAGCTGAGCGGAGGGTCTCTGCAGGTATAGCAGAGCTGAGCGGAGGTTCTTGCGCCCAGGTATAGCAGAGCTGAGCGGAGGTGTCTCTGCGGCCGCAGGTATAGCAGAGCTGAGCGGAGGTGTCTCTGCGGCCGCAGGTATAGCAGAGCTGAGCGGAGGTGTCTCTGCAGGTATAGCAGAGCTGAGCGGAGGTGTCTCTGCAGGTATAGCAGAGCTGAGCGGAGGTGTCTCTGCAGGTATAGCAGAGCTGAGCGGAGGTGTCTCTGCGGCCGCAGGTATAGCAGAGCTGAGCGGAGGTGTCTCTGCAGGTATAGCAGAGCTGAGCGGAGGTGTCTCTGCGGCCGCAGGTATAGCAGAGCTGAGCGGAGGTGTCTCTGCAGGTATAGCAGAGCTGAGCGGAGGTGTCTCTGCAGGTATAGCAGAGCTGAGCGGAGGTGTCTCTGCAGGTATAGCAGAGCTGAGCGGAGGTGTCTCTGCGGCTGCAGGTATAGCAGAGCTGAGCGGAGGTGTCTCTGCGGCCGCAGGTATAGCAGAGCTGAGCGGAGGTGTCTGCAGTTGCAGAGCTGACGAGTGTCTCTGCGCCGTAGGTATAGCAGAGCTGAGCGGAGGTGTCTCTGCGGCCGCAGGTATAGCAGAGCTGAGCGGAGGTGTCTCTGCGGCCGCAGGTATAGCAGAGCTGAGCGGAGGTGTCTCTGCAGGTATAGCAGAGCTGAGCGGAGGTGTCTCTGCGGCCGCAGGTATAGCAGAGCTGAGCGGAGGTGTCTCTGCAGGTATAGCAGAGCTGAGCGGAGGTGTCTCTGCGGCCGCAGGTATAGCAGAGCTGAGCGGAGGTGTCTCTGCAGGTATAGCAGAGCTGAGCGGAGGTGTCTCTGCGGCCGCAGGTATAGCAGAGCTGAGCGGAGGTGTCTCTGCAGGTATAGCAGAGCTGAGCGGAGTGTCTCTGCAGGTATAGCAGAGCTGAGCGGAGGTGTCTCTGCGGCCGCAGATATAGCAGAGCTGAGCGGAGGTGTCTCTGCGGCCGCAGGTATAGCAGAGCTGAGCGGAGGTGTCTCTGCAGGTATAGCAGAGCTGAGCGGAGGTGTCTCTGCGGCCGTAGGTATAGCAGAGCTGAGCGGAGGTGTCTCTGCGGCCGCAGGTATAGCAGAGCTGAGCGGAGGTGTCTCTGCGGCCGCAGGTATAGCAGAGCTGAGCGGAGGTGTCTCTGCGGCCGCAGGTATAGCAGAGCTGAGCGGAGGTGTCTCTGCAGGTATAGCAGAGCTGAGCGGAGGTGTCTCTGCGGCCGCAGGTATAGCAGAGCTGAGCGGAGGTGTCTCTGCGGCCGCAGGTATAGCAGAGCTGAGCGGAGGTGTCTCTGCGGCCGCAGGTATAGCAGAGCTGAGCGGAGGTGTCTCTGCGGCCGCAGGTATAGCAGAGCTGAGCGGAGGTGTCTCTGCGGCTGCAGGTATAGCAGAGCTGAGCGGAGGTGTCTCTGCGGCCGCAGGTATAGCAGAGCTGAGCGGAGGTGTCTCTGCGGCCGCAGGTATAGCAGAGCTGAGCGGAGGTGTCTCTGCAGGTATAGCAGAGCTGAGCGGAGGTGTCTCTGCGGCCGCAGGTATAGCAGAGCTGAGCGGAGGTGTCTCTGCAGGTATAGCTGTGTCATCAGCGTATGTTTGACAACCGGCTCCTGAGCGGCATTCACGTAGATGACGCTTCTAACGCTCACGCTTCTGAGCTTTTAAATACCGCAGAGTCTTTTCATTTCATGCAGCATGTCTCCGCTCCCCACGTGTGACCGCGGTCATGCGTCGGATTTGGTCTTCGCCTCGAGTCTGAGTCTTAACTCTTTGTGTCTGAACGACACTTTTATTTCCGATCACAAAGGCATTATTGTCAAAACCCAAGTCCATTAGAGCCTGTATTTATAGTAATTATATTGTTAAAAATACAAGATTTCAGCTATTAAAATTATCTCCTCCGCTTTCACCAGTCTGAATGTTAACGACGACTCTGCCTACTCAAGTAAAGAATTTTGTTAATTGCCTTAATCGGTCATGTTCAGCAACCTTGCTCCTCGCAGGACTAGGTCTAAAGTGTTAGTGAATCTTTCTGCCTGGCTGAAGGACAGGACTAGGTCTAAAGTGTTAGTGAATCTTTCTGCCTGGCTGAATGAGGGAATCTCAGCTCTGAACAGAGAGCGTGGGAGAGCGGAGCGTAGGTGGATGCAGTCCCAACTTCAGGTTCATTACGTGCACACGAAGGAGCTGCTAGTTTCTTATAATTAAAGAGTTAAGGAAGCCAGAGCTGCTTATTTTAATAAGCTAATTACTGCCAATAAGCATAACCCCAGATTCGTATTCTGTACCACTGATTGCCTGGTTAACAGAGCTCCCTCTGTTTCCAGCATTGACAGAACATTTTTCTTAACATTTTCTTTTTTCCAAAAAGATCAGAGATATCAGAGCCAAGATTACACCTCCTCTTACTTGTAAGGATTTACTTCCTCCTCGCTGTGATCCTGATATCGTGACTCATTTTGCACCTATTTTTCTTAAAGAACTTAACTGAAACACTTTGTCACCTGCGACCATCTTCTGGTCCCTGTGATGTTTCTGCCTGCCAGTTTCCTTAAAGAGGTCATGGGAAGCGTTGGCCCCTGTCTGCTTGCTATTATTAATGAATCCCTCACATCAGGATGTGATAATGACTCATTTAAGCTGGCGGGTGTTCAAGCGCTGCTCAAGAATCCCGGCCAGGATCGGAACGGTTTGTAATAATTTCGCCCTTTATTTCAAAGATTTTGGAGAAAGTGGTCTCACATTGTCAGCTGGGCATACTGGGGGCCAAAAACACGTTTGAAAAGTTTCAGTTAGGGTTCCATTGACGGCATAGCACAGAGGCTGCCCTTCTTAAAGTAAGTAATGGCAGACTAATACAGGCTGTCTCTGGTGAGGGCTCCATTTTAGTTTTGCTAGATTTCTGCGCAGTGTTTGATACTATTGATCACAATATCCTGATTAAAAGGTGAAGTCAATAGGTCGGCATATCAAGGACTGCTCTTATCTGGTTAGTTTCCTACTTGACTGATGGAAAGTTTTCTGTGTATAATGGGGGTAGGATGTCCTCGGTTTCTGCATTTGAATGTGGGGTGCCTCAGGGGTCTGTCCTGGGCCCTATTGCGTTTTCAGTACATACACTTCCCCTGGGTCTTTTAATAGGACATTTTAACTTCTCTTTTCATTTGTATTTGTCTTTTAAATGCAGGGATTTCAGTAGTTTATTAAATCCAGCTGACTTCCTTGAAGCAGTTCAAGACTGGATGTCTCACAACTTCTTTAGGCTTAATGAAGACAAAATCGAAGTAATTATTATTGGTCCTGATGGTGTTTCTGTGGAGGTGTGGCAACCTTTGTGTCCTCTGACTTCCTTCATTTAGAAATCTACATGTTCTTTTTGATCCTTGTTTAAATTTATCCGTACATATGAACAAAAAAAAACTTGTCCAACCCTGCTTTTTCTATCTAAGAAACATCAACAGAAATGTTGTGTGTGCCGTCCTTTCAGGACACATAAAGAAATTATTCAGGCTTCCGTGTCATCAGGGCTGAGCTACAGTAGTTCTGAGCTGTGGCCCGGTCAGGGAGCTGTGGCTCGGTCAGGGAGCTGTGCCTCGGTCAGGGAGTTGTGGCTCGGTCAGGGAGCTGTGGCGCAGTCAGGGAGCTGTGGCCCAGTCAGGGAGCTGTGGCTGAGTTTATGTGTCTGTGTATTTTAATGTGTTTTTATCAGTGTATTTGCTTTTTTAACTGCTTTTATGTGTTTTGTTTAAATATGTTTTTATGTGATTCGTCAGCACTTTGTAACTCTTCTGAAAGGTGCTATGTAAGTGCTATATAATGCCTCTTGCTTATGCACTTTCCCTCCTCAACTACCAACTACCGTGGGGGGGGGGGCAGGGACAGAATGTGTCCGTGTGCACCATCTGCTGCAGCAGGGATTCATGGGAAACCTGTCTGCTGGCCTTTGGTGTTCTAGAACTCCGCTGCTTTCAGTTACCAGCAGCGACTGTGACATCAGCATTGGAATGTTCCATTAAGAACATTCCGATCACGTCCTTGTGACCTCACACTGTAAAGGGTTCATTTAAGTCACTGGACAGAGTGAGTCCCCAGTCACTCTGTAGCCAAAGACTGCAGTGGGTGCTTGCTGAAAGGAGACCACACACATCTGCAGACACAGAGGCCCTCTAGGGCTGGTTTTAAACGCCTGCGTTTGTGTTATAACTGTGTAGCGGATCCTCTGACTGAGAGAAACGAGTGTGCCATGCAGGTTTGGGAAACGCAGATTGAGACCACAGCAGGATGTGGCTATTATTTACAGAGAGGTGTCCAAACGAGGGGGGGGGGCACATCTGTTCTCTGCATCCCCTGGGCCTGTGCTGAATTGCTCTCTGACCTCTCAGCAGAACACCGCTGTGCACAAGCTGCACAGGCTCACTTTCGTGTTACTGTGCTGCCCTCTGCTGGTGGACCAAGAGATCTACGTGCTGTGTGCATTTATTCTGTAAATTCAGTTAGACAATTCATCAACAGATCTACAGTATTTATATATGTTATGCTAATTGATAATAATAATAACAATAACAACAACAATAATAACAACAATAACAATAATAATATCATCATCAGTGGAATGGTTTTCGTCCATATGCATCTGTAGCCAATGGTTTTGCCTCCCTACTGACATCATTCTTCAGGATCCTCATTGATTCTCAAAATATATTTCCTGACTTTATCTTTTGCATTTACAGCACTATGTATCATTTAAGTCCGCAAGCGCAGCAGTAACAGCAGCACAACACAAAATGCACCCTCAGAGGCGATATCAAATCAAAACAAATGCAATTCTACTGAGCATTCCACAAAGCATTCACCATGGTTCAGCTGAATGCATACTAACCCCCCCTCACACACACACACACGCGCACGCACACACGCATGCATGCACACAAGCACACACGCACACAAAAGCAACCCCAGGGCAACAGTGGCAAGGAAAAACCCCCTTGGAGGAACTAACAGACAGCAGTGTGACTGGAAGTGTGAAGATCAATTACATCATTAGCATAATCACGGATCCAGCCAATCAGAGTCAAGTCTCCCATCCAGTATATCCAGGGCCGTGTCTGGAACAGCCTCATAACTACTGTGACCTCACAATATACACTGTGTAGTAAACATCCTGAATGGTGAAATGGTGTCATTTGGGGTCAGAGGGCCAGAGCCGTCCCTAAATTTTTCAGGGCCCAAGGCAAAAAAATTTGGAACCTTCTGATTCTTCTGCTTGGAAACCAATGCGGGAAGGCGGGGCCCTGGGCAAGAAGGCGGGGCCTAAGGCGCAGTGACTGATCTGCCCAGCGTGAGGTTCTGTGACCCCGGTCCTGGAGAGCCACAGACTCAGCTGGCTTTTGTTTGTTACTCTGCACTTCATTCATTCTCTCAATTACAGCACCTGATTA
Source organism: Anguilla rostrata (assembly GCF_018555375.3). NCBI lineage: Eukaryota > Metazoa > Chordata > Actinopteri > Anguilliformes > Anguillidae > Anguilla > Anguilla rostrata. Next base: position 1,650,739 of record NC_057940.1, on the reverse strand, counting down.
CAGTCAACTCACTTCATCCAGCAACTCAGGTCTGAACTGGGTGCTGATTTTAAGGTGAAAACAAAAACGCAGCAGAGCTTGTGGCTCCCCAGCACCAGGGACAGGAGGGGCGGGTCTGCAGAGGTCAGAGGGCGGGACTGGGGAAGACTGGGAGGGGTCTGTAGAAGCAGCTCATTGGACCGCACAGGTGTGGTCCTCTGAGTAGGAAGCTTATTCCACCACCAGAGGGCGCCAGAACAGAACGACCGCAGTAGGTGCAGTAACACAGGCGAGGGATTACTAGGCCACACCTCCTCTCACCCCCCTGGAGGTTTCAGAATGGATTGGTCTGACGCAGGGGGGCCCCCTAAACTGGGGCTTGCTTAGAGAGAGACTGTAATGAAGTGGCACACATTTAACTCAGACCACCTGGGGGGTGTAGCGCATAGCAGGACTCCGGCGCTAGCTGGATAACCGCGCTGAGTAAAACCCGAAGCAGCCCTTTCCACTTCAGTCCACGTCCCAGATTTGGGAGGGTTCTGGGTTTTGCTTATCCAGCTCACGCAGTAATCCTGATTTCTCAGGTCCAACTACGTTCCCGACTTGAAAGTGTGGGTGGTTTTTGTGTGCTCTGATGATGCATGGTCAAGTATGGTCAAGTAGTTTTATAATTCTGTCAAGCTCAGCAAAACTCACATTCAGATTTGGTATTGTGATACAATCGCCATCTAGTATTTCACCGGCATCTCACAGACATCATAGATAAAGACTTTGCTGTGAACTATGGGAGTCTGATGAAAGGAAATGTGGAACTGGTTACGTGCACTCTCTTTTACCATAAAATATTAAAAACAGGAACATCGTACCGTCACACCCAGCTTCACTAATATCCGCACATACATTCACATAGCACAGACAAAGCATGAAAGCTGAAGTGCATAGACTTTTTAAAAATGTATTAAACAGAAACAGAATTAATCCCCGGCAAGACATCAGGGGGGATTTACCAGACTTTCACGAGCGCCATCGTGTAAATAAGGGAATTACACACACTGTGCTCTAGGATTGCCCAGAGGTGGAACATCCAGGATCAGAAAGTAGAAGTCCTCCCCAGTATTTTGTTCCAGGCACCTGGACTTGCTAATTAGCACAATTCTTCAGCGAGGAGACAGAACTAATCGGTGAAATCAGCTGGCTGAGTTCATGGGTGGAAGAAACACCTGGCAGGACTTTTACTTTTTGACCTCCTGGACATTCCACCTCTGGTATTGTCTGTAGATTTTTTTTTTTTTTTCTGTGAAGATCTGGAAGAGCCATCCCCACTCGAGCCCCGTAGGCTAGCTCCAGGGCGGTAAACTGGATGCAAGCTGTCACAGGCAGGAAAGAGAGACTCGGGGTGATGTGGGAGAATCTGGAGAGATTGTTGAAGAGACAAAAGGCTTCTGGGTGAGCTGCAGATGCCTTTGGGCAGAGAGATGGAGCCGCACAGAAGAAGAAGAAGAGCGACAGACGAACAGGCAGGAGAATGACAGAGATCAGGCCAGGAGTTGGGTTTAAACAGGCCAGGCAGGCGAGCACTAGTGACCAGGAGAGGAGCTTGGTCCAGTATAATTATATATATTCACTCATTAAGTGGGTCCTGAGCTAAGAGCGAGCTTGGCTAGGCAGTGAGGAAGGGGCGGAGTCACTGGCTGAAGAGACAGGAGGAATTGGCATGCCCAACTCACCAAAGCAGAATTCTCGGAGAGAGCATTGGTGCAACATCGAACATCACTCGAATTATCTTAGCAGTAAGGTGGTCTTCACATCTACTTCAATTGCTGGAGTACAAACCGTAGTGCATTTTTTTCATGAACAAAGTTTGGTTCCATACTGTAAAGTTCGGCTGAAACCACAATACATTTGTCCAGTATATTATCACTTCACCACAACCACCATGTTATGCACAGCAAATATCTTTGCATATGCGATCTTTGTGCCTCTGTCCAACATCTTGCTTCCTGGAGTTAGAGCCAAGCAGAGAGCAGTTGGCTTTCTAATCAGCTATGCAGCAGACGAAAAGTCAATTCACCACCAACTTGAACCTTGACAAACTACTACATACGGCTTGCGCTTTATCAGCGACTACACACTTTACATCACTTACTTGTATCCTTTATACGTGGTTTCGAGCATGCAGGTTAGTACCTGCTCAAGGTACACGGCAGTGTCTTACGGGTGACCTGCAACTTCGTACAAGCAGTTCTACCCACTGTGCACACTCCGCTAGCAAATCCAGCTGCGCCTCTCGTGTTGGAAAAATCTACCAGTCAAATGAACCAACTTTAGAGAGCAAATGCGCTCAGATTCATTTACAACACTGCACTGAATGAGTGGAGCCCCATTAGACAGCCAGACGCCCTGATGCTATCTGCTGCCGTGAAGGGAGTAGGCCTGAGGCACAAACCCCACCCTTCAGCACAAGCCCTGTCACAATCAGCATACTCGCCTACTACTGAGTATAAAAGTCACAAACACAATAGTAGGCAAGTATGCTGATTTTTTATGGTGGCCATGTCAAAACCAGCATACTTGCCTACTACTGAGTATACAAGTTGCATACACAATAGTTGGCAAGTACGCAGATTTTCATAGTGGCCAGCATATGTTTGTTCTTTTCGCTCGGTCTCTTGCCTTGCCAAGTGTCTTTGTGACAGTTCTCTGTAAAAAGTGCTATACAAATAAAATTGAATTTAATTGAATACTTTCCTACTATTAAGTATACAAGTCGTATACAGGTTGTATATGAATTGTATACTCAATAGCAGGCGAGTGCGCCAGTTCAGACAGGGTCAGTGTCTCATGGCCTGGGTGGTGACACAGGTGACAATCACCCCTTCATTAGGACACGGGTGGGGTGCAAACCGCAGCCAGCCGCAAATGTGGAACCATTTATTACTTCATAATTTTTGACATGTGTCCGCACACTCCCGCGGACGAGTTGTTCCGTGAACACAACCGTATTTTTAGAAATAGAGAAGTCACGCGCGTTCGCCGCTCCCGGTGTGCAGTAATAATTTCCCGCTGTCTGCTGCGCTTCGCCCCCCTTCGAGACGAAGCGCAAACTTCGGTTGGCAAAACGAGGCATTACGTACGTACATTACCCGAAGGCACGAGGTCTCCCACCCAGGAGAAGGTTCGCCGACAGCCCGTCAGGCGGAAAAGGCCAGCATCGCTAATGCGCTTCTACGCTTCTACCTGGCACAGAGTCAATGACGTCATAGCGGGGTGTGACGCACGGAACTGGAACGCTGAGGAAGTTAAGGCTTAAGGCTTTATAACGTCCAAAGTGTAAAAACAGTTATACTCGCATGTCACTTTGCTTGGACTCTACAGAATGAGTCTGCGTATACACTCACATACCGTCTGACTTACGGTTTTCCATGCAAGAAATATGAACTACCTTCAGAAAGGTTTAGCATTCAGTTCTGAAACGAGACCATTTTGAAAGTTTTTTCTTCGGAATATGTGAAACACCTTTATTGCTTATCGTCTATATGAAATAGATAAATAATATTTAATCTCAAAAGGAGGCTTCTTTGTATAATACTATAAAGCGCTTTGATTTATTTTACTGTGCAGTAATTTCAATTAATACATATTTATTGGAACCAATAAATAAATATAATTATCGGCAACATTATTTAGAAGTCATTCAGATCAGTGAACTATTTCTTACAGTGAAAAGGTACCCTTGATAAGAGCATTAAATCAGTCAGTATGAGTAGGCGATTCGCAATCTAGCATCCAGTGAAAAGTGCCGTACTTTTGGGTTGCAGAAGTGGGAGGAGGGGTGTCCAATACCCCTCCCAGAGGATCACAAACGTAATGTCTGGATTGCCTAAACATCTCCGGACTTCCTCGAAGTTAGTCAGTTGTTAGGTGGTGGCTAGGAAGGCGCCGTGCCTGTTTAAACGGTTTTATTTGCGCCGCGTGCAGTTAACGCGGGAAGAGTTTTTATGTTTTAAAAAAATGAAGCGCTATCAAATTGAGTCAATCGTGAGATGTTCGGTCCTCTCGCTCCTGCTCACCGGCTTGCTCATCCAGGCAACTCCGCAAAGCTATGATTTGTTCCAGGGATCCGCGTACGCCGGAGGTCAGAGGCACCGGAATAAGTGAGTAACCTGCCCGTTTTTCTCTTGTTCAAGTGCTGATATTTCTGGTCCCAAACCCCGTTCTGTTAGTAGTTTATCAGTGGCGGAGCGCTCGAAATGCCGTTATTTCTCGTTTCAGAATAAGGTTAATGAGGCTAGACTCTCCTCCTGACCTGACGGAGACGACTTCTTATCACCGTGCGCTTGCATGTGTCTTTTGACTTCGTGGGTGGGATGCCAGCGCACGGGGTGTAATCATTGTTTTATATTTGGTTAATTTTATTGCTGCAATTCCAACACACCCAGAACAATGGGATTGTCTCTTTTAGGACTACCCTAGCTATTTATCTCCATGGAATGTTGCAGTGGGAGAGGTCACGCGGAGCAGCGTCCAATTAACTTATTGTAGCGCTGAAAGAGGACAGTTTGGTCAATTTGATTAACAAAAGAGACACTGCGGTGCGGCGCTAAAGTTCTTGTAGCATTTTCCATATGAACGGAGAGTGCTTTTTGTTTTCTTCAAATTTACATACGCACATTTCAAAATACGCGTCCATTGCAGGAATTGGTGCGCGCGTGTTGTGTACAAGAACGTGACCTGCTCGGTCCTGGGAAGCGCGGAGAGCTATCTGGAGCCGGACCTCGCGCCCTGTCCACCGCATGAGCCGGACTGCGCGCAACGCATGACGTAAGTGTCCCGAGAGATTGGGTGGGTAGACGACCTGTGTGCACACTGTCCCGAATAACAGCGCGCAGCTGTGGGGCCCATCCCATGCAGCCGCGAGTCGCAGGAAACAATAAACACATGTTTGCACATGAAAGGGGAAAAAATAATAACCAAAGCTATGGGGCTTGCTTGTCTGACTTGAGTTCAAAATGCTGCTGTCGAGTTCAAAACATGTGTCGCATTCCACAATGAATCAAAACCCATTTCGATTTAAGAAGAATGCCCCCAGTTGTCTTATGTGGCTCATGCAAAATGTGTTTGAGGCAGAGAGGAAGCCATTTGCGGGAGCAGAGAATGAAGATTAGAATGAAGCTAGAATCCATATCCGATTTGGTGTGATCCGTGGAAACGTTGCACGCTTTGTCAGTGAAAAAGTAATATTTTATTTCTATAACACCTTTCACACGTTAAAATAAGAGCTGCAGGGTAAAATGAGTGTGGCAAAACAGAACAAAGACGGGAAGGCACCAGACTGAAACTCGCGAGGCTCAGTAGTGACGTACGTCACACACAGGGCCCCCACCAATGAGGAGGCTCCCTGTGTGCCAGCTGAAGTGGCTCTGAGAACAATACTTAACTTTTAAGGCCAGGAGAGGAGCTAAGAAGGGGTTAACAAGTTAGAGACAGTGCCCGTCACCAGGGAGTTCCTGGCTAAACTATTTCATATAATGAATTACGTTCACATTTAGGCTTTTAGTTTCATAGTAGGTGCTCTTATACACAATGAATTCAAGGGTGAAAACAACGCGGTACATTGATACCAAGACTGAGGAAGCAGAACTTTAAGAAACAAAGGGATATGTTATAGAGTTATTCAAACCCAGAATTCGTGCTCAGAGTTTAAGGTTTTTTGAACCAAGATGCAGGTGAATTTTTAGTATTCCATAGATACTAAATTAAGGGTATTTATCTTCTTCCTTTTTTGTGACACCTTTTAAAAAGTAATTTTTATAATCCTGGAACAACTTTTATAGCTGTGCAGTCCACCGTTTCTCTGTGAAGGTTACAGGAAGATAATCGACAGCACACCCGACTAATCAGAGTTGAAAATGTAACCAAGAAATGGTATAAGGTACACAGTAAAATTCTCGGTTCATAGATCAGAGGTCATGACTAACGGTTCATAGTTCAGAGGTCACAGTTTACAGTTCATAGTTCAGAGGTCATGGCTAACTGTTAATAGTTCAGAGGCCATGGCTAACGGTTCATAGTTCAGAGGTCATGGCTAACTGTTAATAGTTCAGAGGTCAGGGCTAACGGTTCATAGTTCAGGGGTCATGGCTAACGGTTCATAGTTCAGGAGTCATGGCTAACGGTTCATAGTTCAGCAGTCGTGGCTAATGGTTCATAGTTCAGCGGTCGTGGCTAATGGTTCATAGTTCAGAGGTCATGGCTAACTGTTAATAGTTCAGAGGTCATGGCTAACGGTTCATAGTTCAGAGGTCATGGCTAACGGTTCATAGTTCAGAGGTCATGGCTAACGGTTCATAGTTCAGAGGTCGTGGCTAACGGTTCATAGTTCAGAGGTCATGGCTAACGGTTCATAGTTCAGAGGTCGTGGCTAACGGTTCAGGTCCCCTGCTCAGGTACCGGACCCAGTTCCGCCCCACGTACAGGATCGCGTATAAGACGGTCACTCAGCTGGAGTGGAGGTGCTGCCCCGGGTTCCAGGGACCAGACTGTGCCGAGCCAAAAGGCACCACGACCGGGCAGGCAGGGCACAGGCCACGCCCCCACCCCCAGCCTCAGCCAATCCCGGGACAGGTCCACCACAGACTGAGTAAGTCACCCTATTAAATGGAAAGTCTTCTAACACAAGCTGGTCCCTATTAATAGCCAAGGAACAAAAACCAAAAAAAAAAAACGTGAAAATTTAAGCTGGTTCTCTGATAATAGCCCTCGAATACATTGCCATGGTAACAGGCATGCAGTTTGTCACTTTCCCATACTAGTAAAACGCCAATTTGGGCTAACAGTAGCTAGCCAGCTAACTTACAGACACACAAAAACATCACAGTATTAAATAAAAAGCAGGTGCTATGAGGAACATAGATGCCATTCTCCAGCAGTCATTCCCTATGAGACGCTGGGCGCTTACGTACAGCCCTGGACTAATACTGGGAATTGTATTGAAACTGAGCTCAGTGGTCATGTGACCGGGCGTGTGATGACCTCTGGTTTACCCCCACCACAGGGCCCAGCGTGAGAGAGACTGCGCCCCTGGAGTGGGGGCAGGGAGGGGACAGGATGCAGAGGCTGGAGGGGGAGATGGACCGGCTGTCCCAGACCGTGCGGGACCTGCAGGCGGCCATTACAGGCATGAACGAGAACCTGCGGCTGGACCTCCAGGAGGACACCAGCAGGACGCTGCTGACGCTGCTCAACACCCTGCACCTGCCCGTCAGCGACCTCACCGCCGGGCCCACAGAGAGCGTGCAGCTGGTCAGCCACGCCCACCCGCCACAGGGACACGCCCACCCGCCGCAGGGACACGCCCCTTCATCTGACAGCCACGCCCACCCGTCGCAGGGACACGCCCATTCTTCTCAAGGCCACACCCCATTATCAAATGACCGCGCCTCATCGTCAGGTGGACACGCCTCTTCCTCTCAGGGCCCCGCCCTTTCCTCTGTGGACCCCTTGCATTCCTACATTGACAGCCGGTTCCAGGACCTGAGGGCGGAGCTTGTGGGGAGCATGGAGGCCAAGATGGAGGCCAAGATGGCGGCGCTGGCGGAGTCGTGCGACGTGGGGCTGCGGTCGCTGCGGGAGGAGTGCGAGCAGCAGGGCGTGGGCTTCCAGAGCCTGGCCCAGCAGCTGGACCGCAAGGAGGCGGGGCTTAGGGACGAGATCCGCGAGCTCCGCCTCCACCTGGAGCCGGCGGACGGGGCGGTGCGGACGCTGCGGGGGGCCGACGACGTGGCCGACCTGCGGCGGGAGGTGGGGCGCCTGGCCGACGCCCACCGCGCCCTCAACGCCCGCGTGGACAACGAGCTGGCGCACGTGTCGGCGCTGAGCATCGAGGAGGTGTTCGGCCCCCGCCTGGAGGAGCTGGAGGGGCGCATGAACGTGACCGAGCGCAACGCCGAGACGCTCTGCTTCTACGTGGACGAGAAGCTGAGCCGCCGCATCGCCAACGAGACGGACGTGCTGCGCACGCTGCTGGAGGAGCGGCTGGGCGCCAGCGAGGACCAGTTCACCACCATGCTGGTGGAGATCGCCAACGGCAACGGCTCCTTCCCCGCCGAGGGCGGCGAGGAGGCGCTGCGGGAGGCGCGGTCCCACGGCCGGCAGATCCAGGGCCTGGAGGAGAAGCTCAACGCCCTGGGGCGGCAGTGCTCGGCGGGGTGCGGCGCGGGCGGCCCGGGCGGGTCCGATGACGTCCTGAGGGAGGTGCGGCTCCTGGGGGGCGAGCTGGACACGGTGCGCGCCGACATCAACGGGGACGGCGAGAAGCTGCGCGAGCTGGAGAGCCTGGTGCAGCGGCAGCTCCTGATTGGCCAGCACAACAGCAGGAACCTGGCCGACCAGCAGGCGGGGCTGCTGGCCCTGCGGGGCGACGTCGGGGCGCTGAGGGGCTCCCTGGACAGTTTGGGGGAGTCCCTGACCAAGCAGGCGGAGGAGCTCCAGCACCTCAACTGCACCTGCGGCCAGGCGGGCGGGGCCTGCCCGCCGGGCGAGCGGGAGGCTCCGCCCACCAACGGCAGCCAGGTGGAGGAGCTGAGGGTGCGGCTGGACCGGCTGAGCCAGGAGGTGCGCGCGGAGCTGGCCCGGCGGCGGGCCGACGCCACGGCGCCCGGCGGCGGTAACGCGGGCGTCGTCGGGGGCGACGGCGACGTGTCCGACAGCCTCCACCGCGTGGCGGAGACGCTGAACCGCCACGCCGCCAGCGTCTGGGCCCGGGTCCAGCAGCTGCAGGCCGCCCAGCGCACCCAGGCCCAGGACCTCAGGACCCTGGCCACCTCCCTCCACCACCTGCAGGCGCGGGTCAGCGGGGCCGCCCGGACCAATCCCGGCTCGGCCGCAGCCTCTCCCGACCAACCGGGTGAGTCCTGCTGATTTATTACATCACCATTAGACCCGAGCATTTAGAGGAGGCTCAGGTCTATTTTAGCCCAACTTTCAGTCAATTCACTATTATATAGCTGTGTATATATACTGAGCCCAGCAAACGTTTTTGCGCTGAAAAGTTGGTGAAATGCCGTCTGTGAACATTCAGGTGAAAACCCGGCTGCATTTAGTGGAAAAGTGAACGTTTTCTAGCCAGCTAGGATGTAGCCAGGCTGTGCTATATCCAGGTAAAACCTGGGCTATATATTGGGGTTAACTTATGTCAAAACATCCCTAGATTTCCACCGCTCTCTAGATTCTGGCCTTTGCTCACTGGCAGGCAAAGTGGGTTTCTCACACAAGACAGCAACAAATTCCTTTTTTGGGAATCAAATCAAGACAAGTCCCAATCCTTACCCCTGGTACTGCAGTGCTGAACTACTCAATCAGCCAGACACACACACCAAATATTTTTAACCAAAAACATTATTCATGATTTTTCCTGGGCAGATGTGCATATGCAGCTGACTTCCAGTTGACTGTTCAGAATACAAGAACCAAATTATTTCATATCGCTGCCTAGGGACACATTAACCTCGGTGGCCTCCCTGTAACCTAAGTTAATGCAAAGCGTGAAAATAGCAATGTTCAAAGCTGTGCTGTGTTTTTGGTGGGAAGAGACTTGCTGTAGAGCGCTTACCGGCGATGCCAAGCTAGTCCGCTGATATACGTTCAAAGTGCTGTTAAAATAAGAGATAAACAAAAAGAAAACACGTAGTTGCAGAGTGAAACTGATAAGCGAAAACCAGAATTGGGAAAAGTAGCAGCCGAAGTGTCCATTCCAGACTTACCCGGAAGCCATTTGTTGAGACCCTCTTTCAAATCTCCTCTTGTTTGCACATCACTTCCTTTTCAGCACTTACGCTCCATTCATGGCAAGGCGGAACTCGGAGATTACCGTTGAAAAATCTCCCGAGTTCCGATCTGATATCCGTGTTTATAATGGATCGGTTTATCTGGCAACGCAGTCAGAAACAAACCCGCTGGGAATTTCGTCTCAAATCTAGCTTTCCTCACTGCTTCGAGCTAATTGATTTAATAACAGCTTTGCCAAACTAAGCATATAATTATGAATACAAAACAGTATTAACGAATATGAAGTTACAGACACACACGGCGATGTGTTAAAAAGTCTCAAAAGATCTTCTTTCTCTAATTTGTTTTCCAACGGAACTACGCAGGTTGTTTTGTTTATAAGTTGACCGAACGCCAGTGGCCTTCAGGTCCAAGAAGTCTGAGCTGACGCCAGAGTTTCCGACTTTGAATTTAGCCAACGAGTTGGATGGATGACCACTCAAATCAGTTTTTCCAAATTGAAGCTAGTTTTTTCCCCCCTCCCAAGTCCGGAATTCAGTGCGGCCATCAAACGACGTGCATCATGGAAGGTGGACTGTGGCCTGCTAGATGAATGCAACCTAATTACCGAGTCTTGTCCTGTTCTAACAGGGTGTACTTTTAAAAGTATGTAGCCTGTATCTGAATACCTGAACAACACAGTAAAAAAAAATAAAAGTATTTAGGGAGCATACGCAATTCATGCAAAAAGCGTCCGAGCCAAAAGGCCTGCGGTCGTTTGGTGAGCTCCGAGGTCTCTCTGTTGGGGGGGGGGGGGGGGAGGGTAGTATAAGGAGAGGATTACCCCAACTGAAACCCAGCATCTGTGTTTAATTTCTGTGGCCTTTCTTCGCTTTTTCAGAGAAACCTTGCTGTAATGCACATTTGAGTAGCCTATATACTTGCCCCCTGATAGAGTTTGTTTTTAACTGGTATGGTACAAGTAGGCTAGCGATAAACTTGATTTTTCATAAGGCATGAGGCACAAATAGCTTGGTGACGTGACATTTGGTGGCATTTAGGCACGTTCACATTTTAATCAATCAGTCAATCACAGTTTATTTGTATAGCGTATTTTACAGCAGTTGTCACAATACGCTTTACAGACAACCCTGGCCTAAACCTGCACAGGAGCAAGCCTAAGGCAACAGTGGCAAGGAAAAAATCCGTGACAGATGGGAAGACACACGGAGTGACCCAGAGAAAAGCTATTCTTTAATTGGGAGCAGTCAGAAAGTTTGGGATGTGCTAGAGCAAAAACTGCCAAAGGGATTTATAGAACACAGCAAAAAAAGAAATCTCAACAAGTATATTGGTATTAAATTCAGACTTTGAAAATATTATTTCTGTGTTTTTGCTAAATAGGACAAAAAATGTGGCAAGACAGTTTGAATCTTTTCAAGATTTGCCAGTGGGGTTAAAAAAATGTCACTTGTCAAACAAACAGTAACTTAATAAAACAAGCTAATATATTCTACTTGAGAGGCGAAAGTAAGATTTTAAGTCTCATTACGCGACTGAAAAAACACACTTGGCAAGACAGAATTCTTTCGCAGTGAAATGCTGGCTATGAGAATGTATGAGAATTGCCCAACTCTAGATCTGAGTCACGTGGTAACAGGATATGGGATAATTGCACTGCTCTTAAATTTGGGGTGTTACCGGGAGGGAAAGGGTCAGTGTTTCACATTCCTAACTGCCAGCAGTACGTCGCGATTTTACATCAGCTCTGAGGGGCTCCGTAATCCCCGTATGAAAACAGGCACTGATGTGACGTTATACTCTAGAGACTGTTGAATCCGCTTAATTATTTAAATGTGTAGGTATGTCGTACTATATTATATGACGTTTTTTAAAAAATCTGACAAAAATGTATTTTTCTTGGGCAGCACGAGAGGATAAATCCTCCCGGTTTGACGAGGTGCAGACAAACGGAAAATAATTTCGATGAGGAAAAAAGTCGTGTGTTCTTCTTTTCTCTCTGACAAAAACGTTTCTGTTTATCGGATTTAAGAAATCGTAACTAACGGAGCTTTCCGACCTTAGCAACGGCCTCGGTCAGGGTAAACACACCGCCCATGTCAACGCCTCATCTTTCGAAATCCGTAGGCCTAATCATTTATGGGAAATATCCCAATACATATGATTCACAGTAAGACATTTAAAAATAAATACTGAAAAGCGGAATTAGCCATTGCCCATATATTGTGAAATGTGGCAATGTCGTTTTTAAACGCGATGACATTGCACAGACGGAAGTGTAGCTGTTCTGCTGGGGTCTGGAGAACTGGTCTTTTTACTCTAACTCGGTGCAGGTTTGACTTTACCAAAATGTTTTCGGTGAAATATCCTGCCATATAAATATATGTAAAAGAATTTCATCTATGTCAGCTCATCTGTATAACAGCGTCTGCTAAGTGACTACTATTTTATATATATCGGTGTGTTCGGTTTTCCTAAGGTAAACATTAGCTTCCTCTTGTGCTTCCTCCTCTCGGAGTCCTCGTCTGGTCCCGCTTCCACGCGCACGTTTGCGCTGAAAGGAAAGTAAACAGGTTGATACTAGGGTCTGTTTTTCATTAATGAGCTGAGTCATTGGATCAGTCTCTCTCTCTCTCTCTCTCTCTCTGCCTCAGGCCTAAAAATCACTGCTCAGAACAGCTGGACTCTTTTCCTTCACTTTCAAATCAAGTGAAGGCAAACTGTTACTTATATGGATATGCAAAACTGGAACCAAAGTAGATCTCTGTATGTTTGCAGTGCTGGTTTACGTCTTGTTTGGCACCATTAAGAGGACATATCGCTATCTGCCCAGACCCTGCTTTTAATGGGCTTTCATCTGTTGTGAGTTAAAATTTTGAGAACAGCCTCCCCAGCGTACCAGCAGAGTTAGCGACCTGCTAGCGGCCTGCTGCGGGAGCAGCTGTCAGGGTCGATCCAGTTGAGATGAGGATCAGCAGTTAAGAGAAGAGAAGTTATCTGGTGACCTGTCCTACCTCACTGTGGTCAGCCTGGCCGTATGAAAATACGAGCAGATGCCAGATGAGCTGCTCTTTTGGACCTCGTTTACAACCCCCAACCCCCCCCCCCAACCACAGTCCGCGATCACAACCCCCCCATCCCCCCAGAGTCTGTAATTGCAGCCCCCCCCCAACCCCCCGTCCCCCTGGTTCACAGTCGCACTCTCCTCTTTGTGTGTAGGGCTGGGGGGCTGGGGGGCTGGGGGGTTGGAAGGGGGCACTAAACTTAGCTCCCAGTCCGGCTCTGCCTGCCGCTAGTGTACTGCAGCCTGCCTGCTCCAGTCCGGCTCTACCTGCCGCTAGTGTACTGCAGCCTGTCTGCTCCAGTCCGGCTCTGCCTGCCACTAGTGTACTGCAGCCTGCCTGCTCCAGTCCGGCTCTGCCTGCCGCTGGTGTACTGCAGCCTGCCTGCTCCAGTGCCCTGGGCCCGTAGCTAGTGTACTGCAGCCTGTCTGCTCCAGTCCAGCTCTGCCTGCCGCTAGTGTACTGCAGCCTGCCTGCTCCAGTCCAGTTCTGCCTGCCGCTAGTGTACTGCAGCCTGCCTGCTCCAGTCCGCTGGGCCCGTAGCGATTGTGCAACGGCAGTCTGGAAGGCACCGCTTCACTGGGGCCTCTGTGCCTCGATTCTCAGTGCTCACCGCAGCCAGGCTCTGTCTGGGCGTGGCAGGCAGCCTGCCTCGAGTTCAAAAGCAGGGAACGGCCCCTCCCTTCAGGGTGTCAGGGCTGCCGCACCAAAGGGGACCGGCGCTGTGAATTAGCTTTGGCCAGAAACACGTGCACAGCACATCGAACGGGGCAACTGCGACTCTCAGCGCTTTCTGTGCTTGTCCCGAGCAAGTAATACCAATAATGAGAAGCCTCGTTTCGGCTTTGAATTTTCACACCCTGCGCCTCTCGGCCAAACAGAGCACGATCGTCCCGTCGCAGATGTGCGTTCTGATGTCATCGGGGCGCTCAAGCCACCCCCCCCCCCCCCGGACCCCAAAAAAACGACCTCATCGTTACTCTGAAGTGATGTCATCGTTTCAGTTTTCCGCAAGGGCCAACAGCGGCAGCATTTTCCTGCAGATCCAAGTAATTAAAAAAGAATTTAAAAAAACCTACGAAGGTTAACCTGATAAACCAATTGCAGTAATTTTACCGAAGGTCACACCCCTTGTCTTCCTTCTGCAAGCCATTTAGGGTTGAGTCTAAATTGAGAGAGACCACAGCTGCAGTCAGAGCAACTCTTTCTGGTTAACCTGGGGTAAATCTGTGGGAACAGATGGGGGTGTGTAACTGTGCAAAAGATCTGATCAGAGCTGTTCTCATGTTATTCATCAGCTTGGCTCCTTTCTGTGGGAAGGGCGAGTTCTGGAAACAATTTATCCAGCTGAGGTTCCACAGAAGAGGGGGGATTGGGGGGGTAGGGGGAGGGGGCATTCCCATAAACATTCTCAATATATTTTATTTAATCTTCATTTCCAACAAAGTTACAGTGCAGAAGGAGCTTATTTATTAGTCAGCCGTACTGGGACACCATGGCGGTTCCAGTGTGGGACAGCTTCAGATGGGAGGTTTTTTCGGGACAGCGGGAACCCTCTACACTATTGCAGCAGTTTCCACGGGACGTCCAAAAGGCCACAGCGAGACAGGACCTCGGTTTGAAATCAGGCCCTGTCTGAGATCGGGCAGCGGATAAGACGCATGTCCTGACTGAAAGGCCAAAGAAAATGTTTTTATTTTGGCAACTGTTGATCAATTAGACAGAAAATAAAAAGAAGAACAGACACAGACCATTCTGGAGGAGCCCGGGGGGATGGCTGTACAAACTTGTGCAATAAAGTGCTACAAAACAAACACGGTTTGGAAGAGTTGAATGTTGGCCTTGCTCCGTAGATGCGCACAGTGTACAGAATTATGATTTCTATCAACTGAATATTTAACAAGAATACTCTAACCCTCCCCCCTCCCCACAATTCTTTTCAACTCACTGACCTTGTGTTCTTTATTACGGAGCTGGCACAAACGCTCTATGCTCTATTTTAGGACCACAACCATCCATGGGCCACACAAATCAGGTTCTAAAAGTAAAACAAAAAAAAAACACATTTGAATTCACGGGATGCAAAATTTTTCAGATGCTATTGTTCTTGCGCCAGTTGCTCGGTCCGCAATCGGTGACGACAGCCCCCCCCCCCCGCCCCCCCACCACCATTCACCGCCAAACTCCCATAGCCGGCTCCGCCTCCACCATACATGAAGGGCTCTGTGCAGTGAGTGATTGACAGCTGGCTTTTCCTCCTGAGCGTCTGCCGATGCGATAGCCTCACCGTGCATCTCCTATCAGCCTCCGCACCCCCCAGCAGTTTCCAGAAGATGAAGAAAGCCCCCCCCCACCACCACCTCCTGGCAGCTTCCTGGAGATGAAGAAGAGTTCCTCCCCCAACCCCCAACCAACCCCCCCACACCTCCCAGCAGTTTCCTGAAGATGAAGAAGAGGCCACCCCACCCCACCTTAAAAAAAAAAGACAACAGCAAAACGGGAAGAAAGGCTTCATCTTCTTCCTCAGGCTCTGGCAGCTCAGATCCAGCACAAATAGATCTGCACATCTGTGCACTCGCTTATTATTGGAGCAGGATAGATCCAGAGCTGCTAGACCTGTTAAATTAAATAAATAAATCCACCATTGTCTTGCAGTAAAGAGGCAGGAAAACACTTCACTCTCGATCCAAATATAAAGATATTTATAACTGGCGAAGATTATTCTTGCTGATATAGTCAACACCGTGCTAAAATAAGCACTAGCTACAGTGAGCCGTTGTCCCCTCTAAGAGAGGCTGAGTCATGTGTGGACGGCCTCATCAGGTAGAAAAGTAAAAACTTACATTCCCGCTGTCCCGCGGCATACGCCCTTTTTTATGTTTCACTGAACGCCCGTAGGAGTGCAGGACCGTTCCCCAGCCTGTGATGTACTGGCGGCTGAACTCAGCCAGTTCTCTCTGGGTGGAAAATAACAGGCGATGTTGAATCGGAACAGAACGCATCATTTTATACGGCCTGCCAAAATAAAAACGTAATGGCGCTATGGATACGGAAACCCCTTCGTGACTAAGGTTACGCTGAGAGTTTGTACGCTGAGAGCTCCTGTCAGCTGATGGGTCGCTGGTTAAGCCCTTTACGTAAGTCTCTCCTGCGTCAGTCCCTCTATCTAAGTCACCCAGTCCACAGATGTGTAGCCCAGGGACTGCAGATTAAAATGAACACCCCTGGCTAACTCTGGCACCTTTACAGGAATGTTATTAATGTGCATTGATTTTTTATTTTTTTTTAAACCCACGCACATCACAAAGTTAAAAAGACATTAATTCAGAAATAGAAAAAAGAGAAAAATAATCTGCACACTGCAAAATGCTGCCTGGCACTAAACCGTGACGGTCATGAGCTCACATGCTGCTCATTAGTCTACTCAGGAACATGTGAGCCCAAAACATTTCGTAATAAACAAATTTAATGAACTAATTATAAATTAAATGAATTCATGAAATGACTCTGGATAAGAGCGTCTGCTAAAATAAGGCTCTTGGACACGGGATGGGTCTGATTCTGGATAGTGGGTGGAGTCACAGCACTGTGAATGCAATGGGGCTGATTCTGGATAGTGGGCGGAGCCACAGCACTGTGAACGCAATGGGGCTGATTCTGGATAGTGGGTGGAGCCACAGCACTGTGAACGCAATGGGGCTGATTCTGGATAGTGGGCGGAGTCACAGCACTGTGAACGCAATGGGGCTGATTCTGGATAGTGGGTGGAGTCACAGCACTGTGAATGCAATGGGGCTGATTCTGGATAGTGGGCGGAGCCACAGCACTGTGAACGCAATGGGGCTGGGCGGGAGCAGGGTACTGACAGATGGAGTTGTGCTCTGCGCTGAATTTGGGGAACAGTGCAGTGGTGCCCCACACATGTCTCTTAAAGTCAGGGGAAGCCAGAGGGGTAAACAGAGATCACATGACATGGCCGAATATACTGCACAAACAATCCCACAATACACAGCACTGAGTCACGCCTGCTAACTGTGAGCAACACTGGAGGAGAAAAGGGCCAACACAGGAGCAGCAGTGTACAGTGTGTTCTAACGGTCTCTCTCTCCCTCTCTCTCTCTCTCTCTCTCTCCCTCTTTCTTTCTTTCTCTCTCTCTCTCTCTCCCTCTCTCTCTTCTTCTCTTTTGCTCTCACCACACTGTCTCATGCTCTCCTTTTCTCTCTGTTACTCTTCTACTCTATCCTATCTATCTTTCATTCGTTCTCTCCCTTTACCTCCCTCACCTCTCCTCCTCTCTCCCTCTTTCCTTCACTCTTCCTCCCCTCCTCTTTTCCCTCTCTTCCTCTTTCCCTCACACCCTCTCTCTCCCCCTCTCCCCTCTCTTTCCTCCTTTCCCAGTTGTCCATGGAGTAAAGGAACCCTCAGTCCCAGCAGTGGAAACCAGGCCGCCCCCCCCAGCAGCCCCCAGACCAGGGAGCCCCCTCATGCCTCACATTCGAATCCCGCTGATCATCCCCCACAGGACCCCCCCGGTGTCCCATGTGCCCCTCCCTGCCCCCCACCATCCCACCAGACCCATGCAGCCCTCCACCCCCCACCATCCCTCCAGACCCATGCAGCCCTCCACCCCCCAACGCCCCGTTGTGGAGACGGGCGAGGCGGGGCCCCCCGGCACCGCCCCCAGGCTGGCGGTCAGGAGGGTGTCCTACACACCGGAAGAGCGGAGCGAGCCCATGCAGGGGTACGCTGGAGCCCCAGGTGAGGTGGAGGGGCGCGGGCGGCTAAGCTAAAGCTAAGCTAAGCCAATACACATCGCTGTTCATAATTTTTATATATTGGAATTGTCGATTCGCACCAGGTATAGAGCCCTGAGCGTGTGCTTTGTGTATTTCTCCTGTTCGCAGGTTATCCACCTCTTAGTTCAGCATCGTTTCGGCCCGACATCATTCCAGGTAAATCACCATCGCGTTATTTTCTGAGTGGGACGGTAAGACCTGGAAACGTGTGAGTGCGCTGAGTGCGTCAGCCCTTTAAGTTGCGATGTCACAAACGCGATTAGAATGTTCTTAATGAAACATTCCAATGCTGATGTCACAATCACCACTGGCAACCGAAGGCAGCGGAGTTCTAGAACACTGGCTTAGAATTTTTGAAAGGGAAAATTTTTTTTTGTGAAAACCTGCTCTTCAAAGGGTTAACGGTGGTCTTTGTTCTTGGACAGTTGCCTTTGTTCCTCGGAAGCAAGGCGACAGGCCTCTTGTGATGCCAGGTAAGAATGAGCCAGAAACGTCCCTCACACTCTCACAGAGTAATTACTGCGAATGCTGTTACTGTCTTCCCGTTATGTAATCGACACGTCATTTTTTGCCAAGCTGTTCCAGATGAGAAGTGAAAATAACACCGTGCTGTGTCTGAACTTAGCTTGTAACTATGATTGGGCTAATCAAATAAGCGAGATTAGGAGTTGTAATGAAATCCAGAAACGGGCGTGGCCCTCCCCACTCCTGCATTAAAGTGACTGGCTCTGGATGAAGTAACAAGGTCACATTACGTTACATTACAGTTATTGAGCCGATGCTCTTCAAAGCTCCAGGGTGTCTTACCGAAGTGGAGAACACTCAGAAATACAGGGGTGTGATGTCACCAAGAGCGCATAGAAAGCCCACTTATAATCAATGTGCTAAGTTTAATGTGCACAACCAATTGGTATTGAAGCCAACAGCAAATTCTGCTACACAGCTGACTGGTCTTTACGCAGCTATAACGTTATTATCCCTGTAGGAAATTAAAGGGCTGTATTTCCCCCCAGTGTCAGCAGGGGGCAGCGTTGTCTCAGAGCCCTTCTCCTTCTCAGCCGGCCTGACCACTGTGCCTCTGCCCTGGCACATGGGGGTCATCCGCTTCGACAAAGTGCTGGTGAACGACGGAGGACATTACAGCCCCCGAACAGGTGAGTTATAACCCCCAAACAGGTGCATTACAACTCCCAAACAGGTGCATTACAGCCCCCGAACAGGTACATTACAACCCAAATAACTTTGAGAAGCCATAATCTCTCCCTCCCTCTCTACTTCTCTCTCTCTCTCTCGCACTCTCTCAGTGTAATGTAAATGCCTCTTGGTGCAGAGTTAATGTGTTTGTGCGTGTGCGCGTGTGACTGTGTGTGTGTGTGTGTGTGTGTGCGCGTGTGGTGTGTGTGTGTGTGTGTGTGTCTCCACAGGGATCTTCACCGTGCCGCAGGACGGTCGTTACCTGGTCAGCGCGGTCCTGCAGGGTGAGCGTGTGGAGGGCGCGCTCTCCGTGTCCGACCGCAGCGTGCAGCGACTGACGAGCGGCGGGTACGCCCGCGAGCCCCGCCCCCGCGAGCCCCGCCCCTGCCCGTGTGGAGGCTCCGCCTCCGTCAGCCTCATCCTCCAGCTGCACCGCGGCGACCGGGTCGCGGTCGTCAGGACGGCGGGAAGCCTGGCCGTCTCCGAGCCCAAGGAGGTCCTCTCCACCTTCAGCGCCCTCTTCCTGTACTCCGCCCCCGGCAGCAGATAGCCCCGCCCACTCGCCTGGCCCCACCCACTCACCTGGCGGCAGATAGCCACGCCCACTTACCTGGCCCCGCCCACTCGCCCAGCAACAGATAGCCCCCGCCCACTTACCTGGCCCCGCCCACTCGCCCAGCAACAGATAGCCCCCGCCCACTCACCTGCCCCGCCCACTCGCCTGGTAACCGCGCTCAAGGGGACACTGCAGTCAAAGCCCACAGGGGTTTAGGGTTTAACGGTTCTTGAAAATGATTCTGAAGGGTTGTTTTTGCTTCTTCTTCCTTTTTTTGGGACAGCATTTAATTTATTTAAGCTCAAAAAAAGGATGTGTAAGCTATGGCACCAAGCAGAACTTGCCTTCGATGATCTGTTTTGCTCTTTTTTAAAAGCATCGACTGTGTGAGGTGGCAATGAAGCTATTTTTGGGATATAGATATGATCATTATATTTCCTCTCAGCATATGTCTACTTTTTGAAGAAACAAAACAACTTATTTTCCAAATGTAAAAAACGGAATTTTATATTTTTTGAATGTAAAGACATGTTTACATATTTTTGTGTTTATGAACCTATATAAATACTGATAATTTTAGATGCTTTTACAGCCATTCTTGAGTCAATGAAATTTAAACTTCAAAAATCGTCTCCGAGGTCTTTGTCTGTGAAGCCAAAAATCAACTTTTCAAAGAGGTTCAATTTTGTGTTGATTAAATGATGGAACTACAGCTGAATTATGTACAGTTTGGAGTACAGTTAGTCTCCCATGCTAAATGTTTTCACAGTGTTGCTGGAAGGTTTTGGCAGCAACATTGTGAGAACTGTTTGTGTTAGCGGGGATGAACGTGTATGAAGGTGTCGACACCTGGCCATTAAAACTAAAGACAACGCAAATGGTAATGACGAGCGTTAAGATCTGTTTCAGCTCAAAATTATGGAACTTAAATCAGGAGATTTGCTGGAAGGAAACCCAGCCCCCCCCAAACCCCCCCCCCCCCCACGCCCCTTCCCCCACCAGGGCGTTTCAGGTCAAAAAAGACCAAAATTTAGGGAAGTGGACTCTGCTTCTGTTGGCAGCAGAAACTCCCGTCGATTGCCATGGCAAACAGAGGAACAGACTACGCTGGTGTTGGAGGACGCGGACTTTGTAGTTTGCTTTGACACGTGCAAACCTCGGAGACACAAGGACACTGTCCCAGCTGTCATATTTCGGTTCCCAAACGAAATTCCTGTGAAGTTGCAGTCAACATTCCCAACATTCCCAACATGTAAATATTTCCATATTTCTGGGTATCCCTGCACCATTATTTACATGAAATGTTTTTTCCAAGAACTTTTTTTCCAAGAAGTTTTCAATAAAGTTTTTTAAGAGTGTTTGGGGGATATTCATATCATAACATTACATCACATCCACGCTGGAATCAAACCATGGTGTTCCCAAACTTTCTGGGAACTTTCTGTGTTTTAGTCAGGGTTTATGTCAGGGCTTAAATTTGGAAAGGAAGGACCCTTTCCCCTTTAGAATTTCATAAAAATGGCTCATTAGCAATATGACAGTGTTCATTAGCCTAAATTATATTGCAAGTCTTTACTCCTGATAAGATTTTATTTTTCAAAAAAACTAATTCAAAACCTTGTTGAGAAGTGCTGATGTTTGTACCTCTCAGTCACCTACACAGTAGTGTGGGCTTCTTTAAGTCATTTTCATATAATTATGCAGAAAACATGTGTTCAGTTCTGCATATTTAATACAGAATATAACCAATAGCTTCAAAGCTATGTAGGATGACAGCACTAGACATTGATCGCTACACACTTTAATGTCACAGGAAATACACATTAAATACAAGGCAAAACTCACACGTAAAGCTGAAAAAGCTAAATCACTGTGTAAAAACATAATCTCATGCATACTGTACCCAGAGTGATACCCACTGGCCCTTCCAAACCGGACCACTATTATTAACATAATTACATATATTACATTATAAAATACACAATATTACAGTATGATATTGAATATTGAACAAGGGATGAAGCTGGTTTATATAATCACAATCATGTCATTAACTAGCCTTTCTATGAGTTCTTAAGCACTACACAGACTGTAACCTTAACCCCAACATTATCAGCCATTGGTAACAATACTGGCATTTCAATGTATTTGTTTGGCCTGATAACACTTACTGAATAGACTGTATTTAATGGGCAAATAGGCTTGGTCTCTTAGAGTGATTGGGCCAGAACTCAAGTGACTGGTTCGCTCCTAAAGAAAAGGGGCGTGGCCTCTCATAGCAGGTCCTCGTGGCAGGGCTCAGGGATTGGTTGCCTCCAGAAACAGAACGAACTGAATTCTGGGAAAGTGAGGGCTGAGGTCTGCTCCTTATTGGCCAAGGGGAACACGTGTTCCACCAGCTCACTCAGCCTGCTGTACCTGAGAGAGAGGTGCACAGGACTGGGTCAAATAATTATTAATACACACACACACACACACAGTACACAGTACACACACACACACTGTACACACACGCACCAATACACACACACACACAGTACACAGTACACACACATACACACGCTGTACTCACACGCACACACACACACACGTAGGTCAGGTTAGTAAGAAGCTGGCTCTACTCACGATGACTTGTTGCCCCTGCTCTGCTCCTGTGTGAGCTCCCCCTTCGGGTTCACGGTGAAAATGCGACACACCGGCACTCCCACCTGCCTGTACGCAAAGGCATCCTGCACAGAGAAAGAGCGAGAGAGAGAGACATTAACACTGCACTGAGAGAGGGAGGGAGAGGGGGAGAGCGAGAGAGAGACATTAACGCTGCACTGAGAGAGAGGGGGAGAGAGACATTAACACTGCACTGAGAGAGAGGGGGAGAGAGACATTAACACTGCACTGAGAGAGAGGGGGAGAGAGACATTAACACTGCACTGAGAGAGAGGGGGAGAGAGACATTAACACTGCACAGAGAGAGAGAGAGAGAGAGAGAGAGACATTAACACTGCACTGAGAGAGAGAGGGCAGAGAGAGATACATTAACACTGCACTGAGAGAGGAGGAGAGAGACATTAACACTGCACTGAGAGAGGGGAGAGAGACATTAACACTGCACTGAGAGAGGGGGAGAGAGACATTAACACTGCACTGAGAGAGAGAGAGGGAGAGAGACATTAACACTGCACTGAGAGAGAGGGGGAGAGAGACATTAACACTGCACAGAGAGAGAGAGAGACATTAACACTGCACTGAGAGAGAGAGGGGGAGAGAGAGAGAGAGACATTAACACTGCACTGAGAGAGAGAAAGAGAGTGGGGGAGGGAGAGAGAGAGCGGAGTGCTCTACACTTGCAGCGCAGTTTCTTGCTGCCTGCCACAGTCTGAGGGACAGTGAGTGATGGAATACAACCACAACACCACACCTATTTACCTATACACAAACATTTACACACGCACACACACATACATGCGTATGAAAATACAGAAATACATCTGTTACTGTGTTACTGTTCTTATGTTATGCTGATTATTTCTATTTATTGTTATTGCAACTTTTTACCCTGAGCAAAACCTGACTCAGAGGGGGGAGCTCATTTGATGCGAGCTGGCTCTGCGTAAACAGGAAAATGACTGTACAGAAAAATCAATGACGCGCTGTACAGTCACTGAAGCTGGATTATGTTGTTTGGGAGGAGAGATGAGCTGTAAAGCTGGAATGCTGGAAGGCTGAAGGCTGTAAGGGTGTAAGGCTGTAAGGGTGTAAGGGTGTAAGGGGGTAAGTGTGTAAGGGTGTCAGGGGGTAAGTGTGTAAGGGTGTAAGGGTGTAAGGGGGTAAGTGTGTAAGGGTGTAAGGGTGTAAGGCTGGAAGGCTGAAGGCTGTAAGGGTGTAAGGCTGTAAGGCTGTAAGGGTGTAAGGGTGTAAGGGGGTAAGTGTGTAAGGGTGTAAGGGGGTAAGTGTGTAAGGGTGTAAGGGGGTAAGTGTGTAAAGGTGTAAGGGTGTAAGGCTGTAAGGCTGTAAGGCTGGAAGGCTGTAAGGGTGTAAGGCTATAAGGCTGTAAGGGTGTAAGTGTGTAAGTGTGTAAGGGTGTAAGGGTGTAAGTGTGTAAGGGTAGCAGGCTGTAAGGCTGTAAGGGTGTAAGGGTGTACGGCTGTAAGGCTGTAAGGGTGTAGGGCTGTAAGGCTGGAAGGGTGTAAGGGTGTGAGGCTGTAAGGCTGGAAGGGTGTAGGGCTGTAAGGCTGGAAGGGTGTAAGGGTGTAAGTGTGGAAAGGTGTAAGGGTGTAAGGGTGTAAGGGTGTAAGTGTGTAAGGGTAGCAGGCGCTTACATTGGGCCGGTTTCCGAAAGCAGCGTAGAACGGCCGGGCGTTCGGGTGGAACAGGTTCCTGATGTCCGTCAGGCACTCGATCTTGAAAATCTCCGGCTTCTTCTCGATCACCTCCCTGAGAGAGAGAGAGCGGACAGGCACAGACACTCAGACTCGCTCGCCCTCCATGCGGAGGAAATCCCAGAGGGACGTAGTGTCTGTCTTTTTTTGGGCGGTTTCCTGTCAGTCAGGAGCCGGTTCTGGCCTTGGACACACGACGCGTGGCCTCTTCGGCCAGACAGTGATCTAAGGCTTAGAAATAGCATCATAACATGACGTAACCTGATGACGAGAACAGGCTATTCAGCCCAACAACGCTCCCCATTTTACCAACTAAACTGGACCTCCTGCTCTGATTACCTACAGACTAAATACCTGTACAGTCTCTCTCCCAGAGCTGTTACCCTCCTGAATTCTATCTAGTCTTGCCCCCCCGTGCCCCCCTCCCTCCCCAAGTCACCTTTATGGACTCATGCGCTGGTACTTATCATGATGATGAATTGAGAGGCGATATAGCTGGATGTGTTTGCATGTTGAAGCAGAGCATTCTGGGAGTACAGGAAGCAGCAGGTTAGAGCAGAGCATTTTGGGAGTGCAGCAAGCAGCAGGTTAAAGCAGAGCATTCTGGGAGTGCAGGCAGCAGCATGTTAGAGCAAAGAATTCTGGGAGTGCAGAAAGCAGCAGGTTAGAGCAGAGCATTCTGGGAGTGTAGGCAGCAGCGGGTTACAGCAGAGCATTCTGGGAGTGTAGGCAGCACGCGTACCTGTGGAAGGCGGAGAAGAGGCTGCTGGGAGACAGGATGAGGGGCCCTTGGGGCAGGATGGCCTCGCCGTCCCTCACCCACTGCAGGTACCTGCGCGTCATGTTCGCCATGCCGATGGCTCGAGCCGAGCAGTACAGGAACCTGTACCTGTTCCTACAGACACAGGAAGTAGAACCTATACCTGTTCCTACAGACACAGGAAGTGGAACCTATACCTGTTCCTACAGACACAGGAAGTGGAACCTATACCTGTTCCTACAGACACAGGAAGTAGAACCTGTACCTGTTCCTACAGACACAGGAAGTAGAACTTGTACCTGTTCCTACAGACACAGGAAGTGGAACCTATACCTGTTCCTGCAGACACAGGAAGTGGAACCTATACCTGTTCCTACAGACACAGGAAGTAGAACCTATACCTGTTCCTGCAGACACAGGAAGTAGAACCTATACCTGTTCCTACAGACACAGGAAGTGGAACCTATACCTGTTCCTGCAGACACAGGAAGTAGAACCTATACCTGTTCCTACAGACACAGGAAGTGCACATTACAGTACAGGAACATATATCTGTTCCTACAGACACAGGAAGTGTCATTCCTGCAGAAACAGATGCACACAGAGATGCAGCTGAGATCAGACATGGTGTGTGTGTGCGTGCGTGCAGGTGTGTGTGCGTGCGTGTGCGTGCGTGCGTGTGTGCGTGCGTGGCTGTGTGTGTGTCACCCCATGTGAGTAATCACTACTGGCACACGCCAGAGCTCTTCAGAGACCCGACTCCTTCCTGTCTCCCCTGTCGGCGTCTCTGTGACTACTTCCTGTCCTGCAGAAACCTTCACCACAG
This sequence comes from Anguilla rostrata, assembly GCF_018555375.3. NCBI lineage: Eukaryota > Metazoa > Chordata > Actinopteri > Anguilliformes > Anguillidae > Anguilla > Anguilla rostrata. Next base: position 1,625,403 of record NC_057940.1, on the reverse strand, counting down.
ACCTGCATGTTCCTCTGGTGTTATTCAATCTATTCAAACGGGAGCAGAGAATCGCACAGGGACACAAAATTGTGTGTGTATGTCTGTGTGTCTGTGTGTTGAGTGTGTGTGTGTGTGCATTGTGTGTGTGTTTGTACGTCGCTTTGGATAAAAGCTTCTGCTAAATCAATGTAATGTGAGTGTGTTTGTAAGTGTGTGTGGTGTGCTGTGTGTGTATGTGTGTGCGTGTGTGTGTGACTAAGTGTGTGTGGTGTATGTGTGTGTGTGGTGTGTGTGCATGTGTGTGTGTGTGTGTGCATATGTGTGCGTGTGTGTATGTGTGTGTGTGTGTGCTTGTGTGTGTATGACTCACTGGTCTATGGAATGGTAGAGCTGTGCAATGCCCTTGTGGGTCCAGTCCTTGCCAAGCTGGGGAAGGATCTGCCCAAAGACGTCTGACCTGAAACACACACACACACACACACACACACAGGTGCGCACACACACACACACACACACACACAACGAGAGAGAGATTACTGAGTATACTGTACTTGGAATATATCTATTCCTAATGTTAAATCTGTATTTTTAGGGTGCATCCAAATAGCCTGTTACTTCATGCAGTAAGATAATGTGTCCAATGCTGCCCCCTGCTGTTTGTTTGTGGTTCCTCTATGGAACACCATGAGAGTAAAAGTTACAACAGCCATTACTACTGATGTGCAGATCGTGTCTGTAAATAACGGTTGGCCATTTGCTGCTTAATTACTCTGATTAGCTCCCTGGTCACATCAAAGAATTGTTCCCTTGTTTGCTGTGGTTTTATTTTTATCATTACAGAAAAATCAAACTGTTTTCAAACTGAAACGACCTCATTTATTAAAATAAGCTCAGATAAGAATAAGCCTACACTGTGTAACACATCACAGACACGTGTATGTACTGTTATATTATTATTATTATTATTATTATTATTTGTAGCAGCAGTAGTAGTGGTAGCAGCAGCATTAGTATTAGCATTTTAATTACCATTAGCATTACTATGAGTATTAGTATTAGCATTGGTATCAGCATTAGTACTATGAGTATTAGTATTAGCATTAGCATTAGCATTAGTACTATGAGTATTAGCATTACTATGATAATTAATATTAGCATTAGTCTTAGTTTTAGCATTAGCATTAGTATTAGCATTAGCATGATAATTAATATTAGCATTAGCATTAGTCTTAGCATTAGCATTAGTATCATATTGCTCTCAGAACTGAAGCCCACCTGGTGATGGTGCCGTCGATGTCGGAGATGATGACCTTGTCGTCCCAGTTCCACAGGTGGATGGTGCCCTCACAGCGACAGGTGCCCTGGTACTGCGAGGTGATGCTGTAGATGACGCTGTTAGGCCCCTCCCTCAGGTTCAGACTGGCCTATGAGGACAGAGAGCGGGGTGAGGTCGCAGTCCGGAGGGAAGCGTTGAGGACAGGTTCCACCAACGCGTGCGTCCCACACACAGAAGCACATTTTTCCGAGTGACAAACGGTGTGCGACTAAAAAAAGTGCTGAGAAAAAAGGTCAGGTAAAAAGCAGAGTTGACGAGTCAGCGCTGTCACAACCACAGGCCGTAGGTTCTATTTCTGCTTCGGCGGGAGACGCACTGCTGGCCCAATCTAGCCTTGCATAGAGACACCTCACATCTCACAAGCATACTAGCGAGTCTAGCGATTAGTTCACATGAAAACACTGGGGCGTGACACGTCTCCCTGCTCATATGGTCAAACCAATGGGAGGAGTGCTTACATAAACCGAATATGTATCAGGGAATAGTTAGGAGAGTTAGGAGGCGGTGCAGATATGTCTGCGGTTGTTATATTAACATTGAGTGTTAGGTGTAGCATAAGCAGGGGCTGTTTACCCCATTATAAATGGCCAGGGCTCAGGGTTAGCCAAGCGCCTAGGCACTGTGCAAACAGGATTCATTCGGCTTATGGCTGAAGACAAACAGTGTTGTGTTCTAGCTGTCCTGGGGAGCTCTTTCCACCACGGGAGTAGCGTAGAGAAGAGTTTTGAGAAGAGCCTCAGACTCCAGTCCAGGAGGGCTGTATTCCGTGCCAGTTTTTTGTGATTTCCTTTCGACCGGCAGCCAGTTTGGGGCTCGGAAACAAGGTGCGCAGACTCCTTAGCCAATCAGTGACTTAAATTAAGCGCTTAAGAGCAGGAACACATCAGACGCACAACAGCCCTCCAGGATTGGAGCTGGCAACCCCTGCTCTGCGGGAAGGGGACAGTGCTGTTAAGAGAGGCCGATATTTGGGGCTCACTATCTGGTCTGAGGAGAGGCGCAGGGTCTTCTTATATGAGTGGGTGTGGCCAGCGGGCTCCGTCTGCACGTGCTCAGATCGAATGGCTGCTCTGCCCATCTCAGATTCCCCATCGCTGGATGACTCTCCTCCAATCGTTATCCTGGAAGGACAGAGGATAGTTAATAATCGGGTCCCCTTCTGATGACACGTCACGTTCTTAGATACGCCTGTCCCCTTGTTATGACATGGGATCCCAAGATCCACTACATCTCTCCGGGTTCAATGGACAGCATAATGATAAAAATGATATAATATTCAGTGACTCTACAAACTAAAGCAAAGCTGGGAGATGTGGGCGGGGTTATGTACTCACTGTAGGGGCTTTTAGAGGGGGGGGCTATGTACTCATGAGGGGGGCTTTTGAGGGAGGCGGCGGGGCTATGTACCACTGTAGGGGGGGCTTTTGAGGGAGGGGGCGGGGCTATGTACTCACTGTAGGGCAGGGCTTTTGAGGGAGGGGCGGGGCTATGTACTCACTGTAGGGGGGCTTTTGAGGGAGGGGGCGGGGCTATGTACTCACTGTAGGGCGGGGCTTTGGAGGGAGGGGGCGGGGCTATCTCCAGTTTGTGGCTCAGGCATCTTTGGTTTGGCCGCTGGCTGTGCGCACAGAGTAGGAAAGAGAAAAAGAGATGAGACAGGATGACTGGGGAATGAAGAAACTACCCCGTGTACAACAGAGACTGTTTCAACATGAGCTGTACTAGCAAGATCATCAACCACTCAGCTGGAACAGAAACAATCCTGTGCTACCTTTCACCACAGAGAATATCTCTCAACTAGCTCTAATAACAACACTATCCCACACTGAGCTCTAATAACAACACTATCCCACACTGAGCTCTAATAACAACACTATCCCACACTGAGCTCTAATAACAACACTATCCCACACTGAGCTCTAATAACAACACTATCCCACACTGAGCTCTAATAACAACACTATCCCACACTGAGCTCTAATAACAACACTATCCCACACTGAGCTCTAATAACAACACTATCCCACACTGAGCTCTAATAACAACACTATCCCACACTGAGCTCTAATAACAACACTATCCCACACTGAGCTCTAATAACTACACTATTCTACACTGAGTTATAACACAGAGAGTGTTTCACACTGAGTTATAACAGAGGGAGTGTTTCACACAGAACGAACCTTCTCTGTGGCGTCGTCCGCAGTCTTGCGCCAGAACCACCAGCCGTTGGACTTCTTTGACATCTTCTCTTTGACCCAGGCCTCCTCTGTTTTCTGAGGAAGGCGAAGCAACAGGGTCAGCCGTCCATGAACGACGAGGTCAGAGGGCAAAGGTCACTGTTAAAGGTCAGTTTCAGAGGGAAGCTCTACTGTACCTCGGGTAAGGTCTGCTGGAACACCCCTAAACTCAGTATCTGGGGTGCAGCTAACGCCCAGCTGTAGTATCTGTAAAACGGAAATGTGTTTTAGGAACTGATAAGAGTTTTATGTGTCTTAAAGCATAAATAAAAATGAATTTGTGAGGCGCTTTAAAACCATCTCAGCTCACCTGTCAGCAATCCTCACCACTAAATTCGGGTCGTCGATGAGAGCCGGGTTTTCAGAAAATTCTTGGTATGTGATCATGTGCTTCATAAAGCTTTCTGTAGAAATGAATCAAAATGTCACTGTCATTACCATCCTCACAATCATCATCACCATCACTATCATTATCATCATCATCATCACAATCACAATCATCATCATTGATATGTGAGTGTGTGTTCCCAATGAGACCTGTAAAAATGTGTGTACTGACTCTACATTCACCTTTAGAGGTGTGTGTGTGTTATCTGTAAGAGCAGTACTCACCTTTAGAGATGTGTGTGTGTTATCCGTAAGATGTGCGTGTTATCTGTAAGAGCAGTACTCACCTTTAGAGATGTGTGTTATCTGTAAGATGTGTGTGTTATCTGTAAGAGCAGTACTCACCTTTAGAGATGTGTGTTATCTATAAGATGTTTGTGTTATCTGTAAGAGCAGTAATCACCTTTAGAGATGTGTGTGTCCTGGTCCAGCCCGCCGCAGAGGGACAGAGTGACGTTGGGAAGGTCACACTCCGCTCCACTGTCAGCGCTGCTCACAGACTGGGGGGAGATGTTCCAGTGAGCCGCGTCCAGCCAGGTCAGCAGGCTCTGGTGCTGATCCCTGTCTGAGAGAACCACAGAGTCACTGCGTCAGGAGCTGGCTCACACCCACACAGCACTGCACAGGGTCACTGCGTCAGGAGCTGGCTCACACCCACACAGCTCTGCACAGAGTCACTGCATCAGGAGCTGGCTCACACCCACACAGCTCTGCACAGAGTCACTGAGTCAGGAGCTGGCTCACACCCACACAGCTCTGCACAGGGTCACTGCGTCAGGAGCTGGCTCACACCCACACAGCTCTGCACAGGGTCACTGCGTCAGGAGCTGGCTCACACCCACACAGCTCTGCACAGGGTCACTGCGTCAGGAGCTGGCTCACACCCACACAGCTCTGCACAGGATCACTGCGTCAGGGCGGGCTCACCAGCCGCAAGGGCCTCGTCAGGCTGCTCCACACAAGCTGCACAGACTGCAGGCTAGCTCAAACATATAAATAATATAAGTAAGCTGAATAAAATGCCTTTGAATGATCAAGAAATCAGCGACATTTAAGACAGAGCTGAGGGTTACTTGTGAAGTACTATCGACAGCATTCAGAGTCCATATAAAATAAATAAACGCATTAAAGGCAATCAGACCCGACAGAGGCCTACCTGAGGATTCTCTGCACGAGGAAAGGGTTCGAGGGAGGGGCTCTGTCTCATCCAGGGCAGGGCCCATGACTGGCATGGGGGGAGCAGGGGGGGCCACTCTGGGGTCTGGCGGGGCCTGAGGAGCCAGGGGGACTCGCGCTTTGGGCTTCACGATGGCACATGGGGGGGCAGACTCCTCCTCCTCCCCTTCTGAACACGTCACCATGGCGTCCGAACTGAGGATGACATGGAAGTGTGTTTCCTCTGAGGGCTCGGGCTGGTCTTTTACTGCAGCCTGCGGGGAGAGCAGTATGTGTGTGAGCGTGTGTGTGTGTGTGTGTGTGTGAGTGTGTGTGAATGTTCAGCCATGCCACAGCCCTTACCGCAGTGCATTCTGGGAGCTCGTCCCATGTCCACTGCAGGTAAGACTCCGCCCACAACGCACTGTCAGCAGGCTCTTCCCCCAACTCCACATCATCTTTTACAGAGACCGGCGAGTGTGTTGGGCTGAGGGGAAAACACACACACGCACACACAGACGCACACACAAACACACACACAAGCACATGCACACACAAACACAAGCACACGCACACGCACATGTACACACACACACACAGACACACACACACACGCAAAAACACATATGCATTAAAACAAAAACATCGGCATGCCTACACAAATGTACAGTCACACAAATGCGTATACACACTTGTTGTTTCTTATGTGAGATGATAGTAAAATATGTAAAATAAAGGGCCCCAATTTCTTTCTGAGGTCAGGAATGTCTTAGATCATAATCACAGAGTGTATCTACTCAATGCTAATGACAGTATACTGTATGTAACACAACTCTCACAGACAGAGAAACTGATTCACGAGTCCACTGACAGAATGATTCTGTAACTGTTATTCAAAGAAATAGAAAGAGCTTCACCTGTCTGAAGGGGCCCAATCGGGGAAAAGGAGGGAGCGTCTGCGTTCTGTGTCCGGCACTGCAGGAACTGAAGCTTTCCTAGGGATCATGGGATATGTAGTTAATCACCTGCCATTGATAATGAAAAGATGCATCTGAGACCACTGACATTTTTCCTCACCCAGGGATTTAAAACTCCAGTCCTGGCGGGTCACAGTGTCCGCTGGTTTTCAGTGTAAGTACTCAAGTGTTTAATTTAAATCACTGACAGGCTAAATGGTTTTCTTTAATATCAGTTGAATTCTAAGCCACGTATTTATTGTCATTAAATTTGTCTGTGATTGTTTGTGATCCTGACCCCTTGGGTGTTAGTAAAGTATGTGTACATCTTAATTGCTTACAGACTGAAATATTAGACACAGGTAAGATCTCCTCATCGTCACCTGGAGCTGTGTTCCACGCACTCCTCTTCCGAGCTCAGATCCATTTCAAACATCTCCTCTCCCTCGACGTTGGACACATCTTCATCATCCTCTTCCTCCGCATCAGTAGGGGGCGTCTGATCGCCATCTCCACCCACTCTGGTCTTCCTCCTCCTCCTCAGTCTCCTCTTCCTCACCGTCATCACCTCCTCAACGCTGGAGGGGCTGTCCTCCTCCGTGCCCTCGCCGACCTGGTTCTGGTTCTGGATGCACTCTGGTCCAGGCACTGCGTCTTTCCAGTCCTGGATCCAGGACAGCTGATCCTCTGATGGGATGGGCGAGGTGGCCAGGTATGCTGGGACAATCTTTATAAACCAAAACAAAAACAAAACGGACAGTCAGCCGCAGTAACAAATAACTCCTGTTAGTGCTGACCAGAGGTGGAACCTCCAGGGTTCAGAAAGGAAAAGTCCTGCCAGGTGTTTCTTCCACCCATGATCTCAGCCAAGCTGATTTCACTAATTAGTTCTGCCTCCTGGCTGAAGATTGGAAAACCGATGGCCCATTATTAGTGTTCAAATTGAAAGTATGTTCCTTAGTGTTTTAATCAGTGGCTGTTTGTTTGAAGTGCTGGTCTGCCATTGGCTGTTTGTTTAAAATGCTGATTTACCATTGGTTGTTTGTTTGAAGTTCTGGTCTACCATTAGCTGTTAGTTTGAAGTTCTGGTCTACCATTAGCTGTTTGTTTGAAGTTCCGGTCTACCATTAGCTGTTAGTTTAAATTGCTGGTTTGCCACTATGGTAAATGGTGAATGGACTGCATTTATATAGCGCATTTATCCAAAGCGCTTTACAATTGATACCTCTCATTCACCCATTCTCACACACACACACTCACACGCCAATGGTGAAAGGCTGCCATGCAAGGTACCAGTCAACTCGTTGGGAGCAATTAGGGGGTATTGGTGTCTTGCTCAGGGACACTTCGACACGCCCCAGGGCGGGGGATCGAACCGGCAACCCTCCGACTCCCAGACTACCGCTCTTACCTCCTGGGCTATTTTCCCCCCGTGGTTATTTGCCCCCGGCTGTTTGTTGCCCTTGCTCAGGGTGTTTACTGTGCTAGCACACGGGCGAGCACTCACATTCTCCTGCTCGGTCTCCTGAACAAAGAAGGCCTCTCCGTTGTCCCCCAACTTCATGTGCAGGTGCACTGGAGTCCCGTTCACCTCGATATCGACCTGCAGAGCACAGAGAGGGGCTGTTAACGAGGCCAGGGGTCCCCAAAATGAGTCCATGAGTCAAATGCATTTTCTGTGAACAACTGCACGTGCACTGTCAACAGTGCCATGTTTAACGTGACAGCTGTCAATGTTGACTGAGATGAGATCCCTGCTGACCTTTGACCTTTAACAAGACATTGGAATGTGCTTTGGATGAAAACAGGGCTTGTGACCAGAACATTCTCTTATGCTGTTCTGGACTGTTGACAGCAGTCTTTACCATATACAGCATCAAAAGTACATCAAACATAGCGTTGTACCAAAGTTCAGTTTCCGAAGACACAGAGTGCCTGCACATTTTTGCAGGGTTGTTTTTGTGTGTTTTTAACGAAACAACAGATGGTAAGAACCTCAAGGGACCCTCACACAACTCAGTGGATGTCTCTGCCCCTGGGTCCACTTGGTCCCGCCCCCTCATGATGTCAGAGTTCCCACTACTGATGTCCCCCACCCACTGCTTTCTCTTTGAGACCTGTCTGTAACCTCTCCCCACCCTGCTCTGCCCCATTATGATGTCACAGCACTGTACCCTTTGCCCCATTATGACACCACAGCACAGTCCTCCCCTCTGTCTCATTGTGACATGACAGCACTGTCGCACTTTGCCCCATTATGACATCACAGCATGGTCCCCTCCTCGCCCCATTATGACATCACAGCACTGTCCCCTCCTCGCCCCATTATGACATCACAGCACGGTCCCCTCCTCGCCCCATTATGACATCACAGCACTGTCCCCTCCTCGCCCCATTATGACATCACAGCACTGTCCCCTCCTCGCCCCATTATGACATCACAGCACGGTCCCCTCCTCGCCCCATTATGACATCACAGCACGGTCCCCTCCTCGCCCCATTATGACATCACAGCACTGTCCCCTCCTCGCCCCATTATGACATCACAGCACTGTCCCCTCCTCGCCCCATTATGACATCACAGCACTGTCCCCACCCACCACTTTCTCTCGGGAGCGCAGCACGCCCAGCTTGCCGAAGCGCACGTGGAACGGGGAGCAGTGGAAGGTTCCATCGGGCTGCCGGACCACCACCACGTCGATGCACCCCGAGAGCGTGGCCTGGTTAATGCCCTTATACAGGTCCCGCACCGTCCCCAGGACCTGGCCCGCCAGCTGGCCCACGTAGGTCATGGTGTCCACCTGCAGGGGGGGCCACAGAGAGCAGCAGCACTCTAAAATGTTTCACAAACATATTTAACAACCACATTACAAACCCATTTAACAATCACATTACAAACACATTTAACAACTACATTACAAACCCATTTTACAATCACATTACAAACCCATTTTACAACCACATTACAAACCCATTTTACAATCACATTACAAACCTGTCCCGCTTTGAAAGAGAAAGCACTTTTCATGTCTGACCATTTTTCATGCACTTTCTAAAACTGAAGGCATTACCAGCCTGAATGCTTTTTACAACACAACTGCCCTACAGGCCAAGGGTCCCACCCTGGCCGAGAATCTCCCTGCAGTTCAAACATCTTCACACCAGGTGGCGACACCTGGTACTATTTCAGATCATTTTGTCCCCAGTCAGACATTGAGGTTTTTCTCACCAGTAAGATTAGGTCATTTTGAGCTGTTGTGTTATGGCTCTTTTGAATGGCCCATTGCCTGTGATTTCTCAATAAAATGACCGATCCAACACACTTTTGTATAAATATTTTTAAAAGCAGTACTGGACCTGTACAGACTGAAATTACTCACAATTAAACGCTCCTTATAATAAAACAATCATTAAAACTGTTTTCCCATTATTAATATACTGTAATACACAATGAACTCAATTATTTTTCTGCTCGTGATTTTGCACAGTATGATTTTAAAAGGCTGAATTTCTGTTTGAGTTTCACATTAATCAGCTAGAGCCTACCTGCTGTCTCTCTTCCAGAGTCCACACAAACAGCAAACATCACTGTCTAAGGAGGACATACACATGCTACTCATCTGTTACTCACCTGTTATACACCTACACACACCTGCTACACACCTACAGTACACACACCTGTTCCAAACCTGCTACACACCCATAATACAACTACACATACGTGTAACACACCTACACAGTACACACACCTGTTCCAAACCTGCTGCACACCTGTTATACACCTACACACAGTCATTACACACCTACACAAATCTATTCCAGACCTGGTCTACACCTACACTCTCCTGTTACAGACCTGCTACACAGTCGTTACAGACCACCACACATGTATTTCAGGCCTGCTAAACGCCTGTTACACAACCACACACACACACCTGTACCAGCAAAACCTGCTCCACACACACTGCAGCTCCACACTTATACACACACACACACCTTCCCCACCTTCTCTGAACCGTCTCTCACACAGACCCAGACCTCTCCCGCACCTCTCCCCAAATTCTCCCAGACCTCACACAGACCTCTCCTGGACCTCTCCCCAAATTCTCCCAGACCTCACACAGACCTCTCCCAGACCTCACACAGACCTCTCCTGGACCTCTCCCCGAATTCTCCCAGACCTCTCCCCGAATTCTCCCGGACTCACCAGGCTCCAGGACGACTTGACGGAGGAGGAGTCGTCGGGGCCGCTGCTGTCCTCCTCGTTGAGGTTGCCGGGGCGACCAGCGGGCGCTGATCTGAGTCCGGTTGCCCTGGCGCCCACCTCGGGCACGGAGGAGACCTTCCTGAGCCCGGCCGACCGCTGCATCTCCGGCACGGAGCGCACCGACCTCAGATCAGCCAACCGCCGCATCGCAGGGCCGGAGGCTGCCGGTTTGAATCCCGCCGCTTTCTCCATCTGGGTCGTGTGGCAGGAGCGCTCCGCTCGACGCTGGGGAGAGCTCCGCACTGAGGGACAGCTTCACTCCCGTCGCGTCTCTCCAGATCCAGGCGCACAATCCCCTCCTGGCCTCCCCGTGTTACTTTGACCCCGCGTTACGCAAACAAACCCGGAGCGTGAGACTTGGTCCCGGCTCGTTGTCTCTTACGCAACCTCGACCTGCACCCGCCCCGCTCTGCCTCAGACACAAACCAGCCCTGCGGTAGCACTGTGACAGCCAATAGGACGAGTGGCATCACAGCGACAGCCAATAGGAAGAGTGCCATCACCGTGACAGCCAATAGAATGAATGACATCACTGCAATAGCCAATAGGGCAAGTAGCTTCACAGCGACAGCCAATAGGAAGAGTGCCATCATCGTGACAGCCAATAGAACGAGTGCCATCACTGCGACAGCCAATAGGACGAGTGGCATCACCACGAGAGCCAATAGGATGCTTTCATTTGCAATGGTATAATTGAAACAAATTTTAATGTAGGGTTCATTCTTCAGAGTCACGCAGCACTGAACTGAGCATTTATACCACACTATTAATTTGCTTTACACCTGGATTTTTGGGTCAGAAACGGCCACTGATTTTAATGTGGAAATAAACCCCAGGAGACCGTGATTTGCAGCTAATTAGCTAATTGAGTAATTGGGTAATTGGTGGAAGCAAAAGATGAACAGATACAGTCCTCCAGACAAGGGGCTCCTTACATGTGTGTGTGTGTGTGTGTGTATGTGTGCGTGTATGCGTGCACACGTGCGTGTGTGTGTGTGCGTGTGTCAGAGAGAGGTTGTGTGTGTGTGTATGGTGCTATGCGGCACGGCGTTGTGGCGAGGTGTGTGATGTGTGCATGCTGCATGCGTGCAGGTGTGTGTGGGGTGTGTGTGTGTGGATAGCATATAGGGATGGGTGGGCAATGGCTGCTGGTGTGTGTCTGCGATGCGGTAAACAGCCAAACGTTCGGATCAATGCGACAGTAGGCTGACCAAACCCCCCCTACCCCCCCCTATCAGAACAGTGTGTACCTAACACTACGGCAGGCTACCCGGGGCAGAAACAACCTTTGCAATCTTGCAGATTACCAGAAAACTTCTAGAAATGAGTAACCCGGGGGTGGGGTGGGGGGGGAACTTCAGTCCACAAGGGCAACCAGCGGACCACTGTTATGGTGCTACGCGTCCCCTCCCTCAGATACGGAAGATCCCTCAGATCCCGCTCATGGGCCACTTCAGCGCACTTTGTGAGACACAGGATACACAGCGAGGGCGCGGGGCTTGTAGCAAAAATGCAAAATACGCAAAGATATCTGGGCCTGAAACTCAGTCCTGGAGGACCATAGTGGCCAAAGGTTTTTTTTAAATTTCCTTTCACCTCTCAGATGTGTGGTCTGCAGACTCTGGCCAATCAGTGACTTAAATTAATCAAACGATAAGTGGTGATACTGACTGAGCCTGTGGGATTCACAGCGGGGGGGGGGGGGGAGACGACCTCTGATTCTGAGAGTCTGACATCCCGGGTTCAAAACAGCCTGGAATCATCGTGCTCATATGAACTGTTCAGTTTCCCACAATGCACTGAGGCAGCAGATAAATAAAAGGCCAGCAAAATGTACCCTGCACCTGTAGCGTACATGCCAAATCTGGCCAATCCTGACCCATTTAGGGGGTACCCTATTTAAAGCTTTATAACTCCAGATGTGAACACCACAAAGACCTGAAAAATGGCTTAAATTAAGCAAGACATTTGTACCATTTACAATATTATCTTAGATTATTTCTTCCAAAATTATGAATATAAAGTAAAGTGCCACAAATGCAATTGTCTAGACAAAAAATCTAAAATGAATTTGCTCTTTTTTAGTTCGCAATGAAATACTGGGAGATTGCATATATACAGCAGGTTAACGTACACATGTCCTGGATCAAAAACGTCTTGACCACAAGTTCAAAAAATCTAAGGGTGGATATGTAGAGCTACTAAAGTTCTATGAAGCAAAAACTAAGCAGTGTACTCAAATGAGCCTCAAACCACCGTGCTGCTGCCAGATATGCAGTAGACACTACAAGCATTGTTTCTCCTGAATATTTTTTCCATTGAGTTCAACAGGAAGATTAATCAGGAGAAACAATGCGTGTAGTATCTACTGCATATCTGGCAGCAGCACGGTGGTTTGAGGCTCATTTGATACCTTGGACCCTTGATGATTTAAAGCCACTTAGCCAACAAATGTGTTCCATACTTTATCAGCATAATTTACAGCTGAATCTAGTCCCACCCCCCAATTCCCATAGAGATCCATTCAAATGCAAAGAGTTTTTTGAGTTTCGCCTGTAGGACAAACTGAAAATAAGATATCCAGACTCTGATGATGTTGATAGGTCACAGATGGTCATGGCATGCGAATGATATGCAACCAAATACAAAACATGACTCTTATTTGACATTGTGTTAATTTGTCTACTGTATAAGTGAATTTCCCTTTTTCTAGCTTTTCCCCAAACAGTTCACTGCAGCAAAAGAAAACAAGCAAATGCACAGGAGGTCTCAGGAGTGCATTTGTTTCATTCTTGCTAATTTTCTGACCGATGATTTGTTGTTAAGACCATTAAAAGCTTAATATTTTGCCATTTTGGGCTTGGCCCATTTTTTTGCCCAGGAGTGTAAATGAGCCCCTTATGAAGGTTTAAGATGAAACATTGATATCAGATTTTTTTAAAAATGTACAGTACCTAAATGAGTAATAATTAACTCTTATATGTATTTCTATACACTGTACTCTATTATGTTTTCTTGTATGGGGATGGGACGACATGAAAACAATTTTCAACCGTCCACCACGTTTTGGCAATGTTCAAACACTCTCGTCATCACTGTTGCATGCATCACAAAAACTATTACACTACTAACTAACGCTTACATTACAGTGTGAAACATTCACATTATATAATACCACTAACCTATTTAAAGACACTCAATTTCAAATATTTTGAGCAGTAGGCCTAATACTTAGATAGCAATGATGAAATTTTATCTGTGTTCAGTAGATAGAGATAGAGACAGTAAATCAATGATACAATCTATCTGCTTCTGTTTCTGAAAACGATGTCAGATAGGTCTATCAGCAAACATATGACTTAGCTATGCCCAAAAGTCCTCAATAATAATAGTATTTTCCAAGAAATTACACAAAATTGTTGACAACGTCAACAATTTTTACTGTTACCACAGAGTGAATGCTATGATAAATCATTTTTTGGTCATGCTGACCTATAAAACGCTATTCCAAAAGCAGAATTAGACATGTTATACATCGTTAAAATGCTTATACTCTCACCTACTGAATAAATGAATTGTCAATCAAGCCAGGCTGTACTAAAAAGGGCGACAACGCCGTAAACAACACGTGTGATATTACAAACAGCTATTTTGGAAGGTATCCAGGCATAACAAATGCACGTATATTTCACAAACGGATTGTCCAAGACAATATATGACCACTCAGTCTCAAAAGGGACATCTCTACGTGTAAAACCAATGGTAAGGTTGTATATTTATTCAATATTTAGTCCCAGATATTGACTGTAGAATGACGTGGTATCATTTTTTAAAAACCTTTTCTCGTTTATTTTGTTATTCAGTGAGCAGCATTTTCATGGCTGTATTGGCGTATCTTAGGGCTATTGCTGCTATGAGGGAATACGATTTTTGAGTGGTGAAAGAATATTTTTATGAATGCCAAGATAGACAATATTGTCCATTGTCATGGGTGGGGGGTGTTTTGTAGATGAGACTGCAGGGAGGGGGTGCGTGTTAAATTAACGACCAGAGCGACAATGGTGGCACTCCGGTGGTGAAACTCTGTATTCGGCATAGTTGTCGTGTATCGTCTACTAATGAAACTAAAACAAAGCATTTCTGTTTTTAACTCATACTTTGGTTGCAGTAACCACTGAATGTCTGAGTTCAGAAATCTTGGCACGCTGCCGTGCCGACCACTAGGGGCTTTGCGCTAAGAGGTTAAAAAGCACATGTTCAATATTGCCTGGGTCAACGCTCTGCAGTGCGTGGCGATGACATCAGCATCCTACTCGTGCGTTTCTATCAGGAGTCATGTGTGGTGAGGTCCAATAAAACTTACACAACCCCCGGTATCAGATCCATTGGGGGGGGGGGGGGGGTGGAGAAATCCAAACTTACATAAGAGATAAAATCACCTGAAAGGACAGAACCATGGCAGCGCTCCTGAGCAAACCCAAGACGGGTCAAAGGTGCAGAAACGCTCACGTCCGCGCTATGTTTCCCAGCCGCTGTTCTCAGATGCCCTTCCCATGACCCCTCATGACCTGCCCTGTGTAGACCCTAGCAGAGAGAGCCAGCCCACGACACCCATCTCTCCCGTTTCTAGGATGTCCAGTTTCCAGGACATTATTTTTAAGTCACAAGGAAGATCACAGGAACAGCCATAGTAATGTTACTCAGCCTTAATTTTTTTTTTTTAAAGTAAAATCATCGTCATTCATCTTCATTTTATAGCAAGGGCCAGCAAATATCATACATGTCAAGCTTTACTGGCTTGTATCTTTTTTTTTTTTCTTTTTTTTTAAATGAGGAAATGACAACAATAATACCTCAGATTATATAGCACTTTTCTAGGTACTCAAAGTCACTTTACATTGGGAAACAAAAAGAAAGAGAAATAAAACTTTATTAGGTGAAAGAATAACCATCAGGGGATAATGCCAGAACGGGTTGTTATTTCCAACAGTTTGTTTGAACGCGACAAGCCTGAAATTCTAATTCTGCGAATCGTTTTGGGATAGGAAACAAGTTAAGACTGTCGAGGAAACATTCTTGTCACAGTGCCATCTCACAAACAAATAGTTAAAGGGAATGACCCCGAACATTCTTAAAATGCTTCCTGTTAGGTGCATTTTCCTGAGGTCTGTTTGACTGTTCCGAAGGAGTCCGAACAGCAAGTGAGTTACTGAGACTGAAACATTCTGGAACATTTCCCTGCTGTTACTGAAAGGTTCCAGAACATTTCCCTGCTGTTACTGAAAGGTTCTGGAACATTTCCCCCTGCTGTTATTGAAAGGTTCTGGAACATTTCCCCTGCTGTTATTGAAAGGTTCTGGAACATTTCCCCCTGCTGTTATTGAAAGGTTTAGCATCTGCTGGGGAAGGACAGCGGACACAGAAACAGAGAAAGAGGACGAGGAGATGAGGGAATGCGTGCATCGTTTATTAGGCGACACAGAACAGGACAGTCATACAGAAAGTGCAGTTATCGCTGTAGCTCCACGTTTCTCATGATAAAATGCGACCCTTAACTTTCCCGTCTGACAAGAAAACAGTGAGCTCAACATGTTCGCATTTCCCTGACCCTCTCAGGTAGGGACTGGGTTCCAGTGAGGAGGGATTTTTGCTGGGAGCCCAGTTTGACTGTAACACTAAACACTAAGCATCACATTCGCTCTGCAGCCCCATTTGCACAGGGCTCACACTACTCAACATCACAAATGTGAACAGAAACATTCATTTTACTGGTTCTTCTATCAACGGGTTACTCACAGAGCAGGCCAGTACATCGCAGTACCATCGCGGCCTTTACGCATGACCTCTGACCCTGTTTGTGCCCTACGGAGGGGCCATTTTGAGGCCTTACTGCACCTCTCTCTGGCACCTGGATGCTGGTAAAGCACAGATCTGGGGCTCGTGTAAAAACACGGCCAGCGACACACAGACAAAACAAGCCACAAGAGCGGCAATGCATACAATTCCCAGCAAAACCAGGGTTGCCCTGGTTACGCTTATAATCAGGACAACCATTCAATGCCTTTTATTCCAGTGCAGTGACCTGTGCTATTTAATCTTCATACTCTGGAAAGACCAGAGAGTGAGCGTGTTCCGCATAACACAGGGAACATATCTGAGGATATTACTTATTCATGAGATATCCTCAGTGCACTCCAGTGCTATCTCATGAGTAATTAATATCCTCAGTGCACTCCTGTGCTATTAATTATTCATGAGATAGCACTGGAGTGCACTGCAGATTTTAATTACTCATGAGATAACACGGGAGTGCATGGAGGATATTACTAATTCATGAGATAGCACTGGAGTGCACTGAGGATTTTGATTATTCATGAGATAGCACTGGAGTGCACTGAGGATTTTAATTATTCATGAGATAGCACTGGAGTGCACTGCAGTTAAAGGCATTTGTAAATCGCCCTGGCAAAAATTCATTAGTAACTTCTTTTAACTACTTAATTATATTTCACCCCCCCTCACCCTCCTAACCTCTCCTGAGAACTTCCCTTCCCTTCCCTACTTCTTGACTTTCTTGTCTTTTTCCGTGTCCTTGTCTTTCTCTTTCTTGTCCTTCTCGTCCTGCTCTCCTTCCTCCTCCTCAGCCTCGGGGATGTAGACGCTGACGGTGAAGTTGCCGCTCTCCGTGCCGTACTTGTTGGTCACCACCAGGCTGTACTTCCCGGAGTCGGGCGGGGTCACCGAGGGGATGGTGATGCTGGCGAACTTTCCCGCCTCGAACTTCAGGACGTAGCGGTCGTCCGACGAGATGTCCGCCTGGTTCTTCAGCCACTGCACCTGGGGGGCGGGGTCTCCCCAGACGTTTCCGGTGAGGTTGAGAGACTGGGGCGGGGGGGAAGACAGCAGAAACCAGGGTGACCACACCAAAACAGTGACCAAAGGCACACAGGTAGCGACACTCACAGGCAACAGGTAAGGACATCGGGCCTCGTTCAGGAAACATGCGTACAATCGCATTTGATCGTAAACTGCGGGTAAGAACGTTTCCAAGAACATTTTGGCATTCATCATTTTTTTTCTTATCTGTATTTGTCCATGGCTGTCTCCTTATGCTTCTTACGACCTCCGTCGTATAGCTTTTGTGTTTATAGTTGTGCATCACTGCTCTCTGCCTGACTATCTTTGATCCACTTCCGGTTTGCCCCAGAGTGGTAATTTCCGCTTCCGGTTATTTTATTTAAAAGACCGTCGTTTGCATTTATCTAGGAAGACTAGCTCTGCGCACTCGTGTGCTTGGATTGTGGATTATTGATTGCTTATTTGACCAGTGTATGACCGCATTTGTTTGACTTCTGATTCTTGCTTAGCCCCTTTTGATTTGTTTGTTCATCGGATTTTGTGTATGACCCTTGCCTCGTCCTATCGACTCTGGTTATTGCCTAGCCCTTTCATTTTGTTTGGCCCAGTGTACCACTCATGCTCGATCCTGACTTCGACTGTTGGTTTGCCCCTCTACTCGCCGTGTAGTGACTCTGGTTATTTAGAGCGTTCCAGCTGGATTGTATCCTTCCCTTGAGACTAGGGCTGCCCCCTGAAAGTCGACGATTCGAATCATGTCAGAGACCCCTCAGTCGACTGAGATCCTATGAGTCGAGCAGCCGGTTTTTTTTAGACAGTCAATGTGCATAACAATACGGTCCGGAATACATCATCATAGAATCCTACAAAAATGGACAGTGGTTATATTACAATATTGAATTTAATAAAATAGTGAATTATCGCCTGTATCTTTGTATTCTTGCATCCGAGACCGCGTTATTATAAAACCTCTGCAATCTGAAGACATTGTCGGTGCTGGAGGAAGATGCTTATACCTGATGAGCATTGGCCTAACTTGGTTGCATCGATTGTGAGACCATTCCTTATATTTTATGTAGGCCTATTATTTATTTTGTTGTGTAGGAACAGCCTGAATACAAACCTTTGCTTTTTCATCTTAAATAATTATAGGCTAATCCTAATTTGCGTGTAATTTGATTATGTATAGGCTCTTACCCTTGTTTAGATTTATTAGTTATTTTTTAGGCGGCGTTTAATGGGAAATAGCCTACAAAAATAGAATATTCTTTTGAAGATGAGAGGTCACTTATTATTTCAAAGTGGACAATGCTGTGAATTTATTTAAACCGTTTGCATTTATTTTCATCTAAAATAAATCTAATCTTAAATTGTTTAATTTGTTAATTTATTATTTTACACGTTTATTTAGATTTATATACAACTTTTTTGTATTTAAGAAATAAAAAGGGTCTCGTTGAAGAAGAGACGTCAGTTATTTCAAGGCTGACAATACCGTTCATTTAAACTGTTGTTTACAAACTGATTATTTTAACTAAAATAATTCAAATCTTAAATTGCTTCATTTGTTAATTTATTCTTTTACATGTTTGTTTAGGTGTATAGGCCTATATTAGGCTTCTTATACTTCCTGTTGAAGAAGATATTTCAGTTATTTCAAAGTGGACAATGCTGTGAATATATTTAAACTGTTTCATTTGTTTGTTCATTTTTAATGTTTAAAGCAAAATAAAGAAGTTTTTAAGAGCTAGGTTTAACCAGAACTACCTGTGTACTGTCTGTCTCATTATTCCGACACATGATCCGACAAATTTGCACGCAAGCTAATGCATTGTCGGCAATTAAAATCAGCCATCTGGTGTCATATGCAGTTGTCTTAACGGATTTATTGATTTTAAATGCTCAAAAAGATGTTCATATGATTCTGTTGCACTTGACTATGTTAACGTGGTCTAAATCAGCACTGAAATGCATGCCAATGTACTATTTTGCCAGAAAGTCTTATAGACCTTTATATATTACATTACATTACAGGCATTTAGCAGACGCTCTTATCCAGAGCGACTTACACAACTTTTTTACATAGCATTTTACATTGTATCCATTTATACAGCTGGATATATACTGAAGCAATTTCGGTTAAGTACCTTGCTCAAGGGTACAACGGCAGTGTCCTACCCGGGAATCGAACCTACGACCTTTCGGTTACAAGTCCAGTTCCTTACCCACTGTGCTACACTCCGTCTATATATAAAACGAATCGTCATATTGAACTGCCGAATCGGATTTGACTAAGAAAAATCTGAGTCGGGCACAGCCCTCCTTGAGACACTATTTGTTATTTTGTTTTGTTATTTTTCCTTTATTGTTTTTGATGGTGATCCAGGGCGAAGATCTGATCTCTGTTGGGGGTAGGCTACACGCCACTTCGAGCCCAGTAAAGCCTTTGAAGACTAGCCGAGGGTTATTTAGTTTTGGTTAGGCAGATAGGATTGGAGTTACTAGTCGGTTGGCAGTTTTGTTTTCGTTTTCCCTTCCCACTCCACACTCCCATTCCCATTCCCCTATCCTTCACCCTGTCACAACCTGACCCTAGACCGGGTCGTACCAGTGCTAATCACTGAACATTGTGCACAGAATTTACAAACAGCCAGCATTCATCTTCTCATTCACCTGGAATATGCACAAAAACAAAGGTCTGCATGTGTCATGTATCCCATATTGTTTTTTTGTAGGAACATTTTTAAGAACAAAAGTAAGAATAATTTAAAAAAAGGGGCGACGTAGCTCAGGAGGTAAGAGCGGTTGTCTGGCAGTCGGAGGGCTGCCGGTTCGATCCCCCGGCCTGGGTGTGTCGAAGTGTCCCTGAGCAAGACACCTAACCCCTAACGGCTCCCAACGAGCTGACTGGTACCTTGCATGGCAGCCTTTCACCGTTGGTGTGTGTGTGTGTGTGTGTGTGTGTGTGTGTGCGAGTGTGTGTGCGTGTGTGTGTGTGTGTGTGTGTGAATGGTGTGTGTGTGTGTGTGTGTGTGTGTGTGTGTGTGTGTGTGTGTGTGTGTGTTGTGTGAGTGAGGGTGTGTGTGTGTGTGTGTGTGAATGGTGGCATCATTGTAGCGCTTTGATAAAGCGTATAATAATGACAGTCCATTTACCATTTACCAAAAGTTTTGTGAATGAGACCTGTAAAGTTCTGATCAAAGTAGTATTTGAATTCTTTAGTGAGCTTACTAAACTTCAGTTGTACATGTTTCTCTGTCGGCTACCGCAGCCATCCTCTGGGGCTCTAATAGCCTTGCGGTTTTTCCAAGCATAGCCGACTACCACCGTGAACCACGAGCGCCCCCTCGTGGACAGAATGAAGCACTATCAAATTACAACATAAGAAACATCACATGCATTATGAGCCATAAACATTACAAGGCCTAGTAATCACTGAACAACAAGACTGAAGCCTTTAGTGTAAATGTTGATCTACTGTTTGGTTTTTTCAACTTTGTACAGAATATGGTAAATCTGTCTGTGTGCAAAATGTGTTTATGAGTGTCAAAAAACAGGGCTAGCTAGCAGGGCTAACTGTTAGCGGACACCACAGAGGCTAAGCGTTCAGTACCTTGCCCTCCTGGATGGTGACCACGTCTGGCAGGCCTCCCACAACACGAGCGCGGTCTGAAAAAGGACATAATCAGTGTAGAAACTACATATCCCAACATGCTTCAGGTGCGGTGAGCACAAACACTTCCTGGGGGACACTGGTCTCTTTAATACAGCTGAACTGAACTCAGCGAACCCAACTCAACCCAACTCCCCTCAGTTCAAAAGGCTCTGTTGACAATATAGTGTTGCCACAACAACAATTATTTATCAGTTAAGTAACTAAAATGTATACAGGTACATGTACTGTACAAATAATCACCACAAGGTAAGGTTGAAAGGTTAATCACATTAAAGAGTCACATTAAAAATGTGCCTAGGCTTCAACACAACACTGTATTGTATTGTTGGGGTGACCTGTATATGGGTTGGTGGTCCATATAAACAAGTATGTGTAACAAGTATTAATGTGTAATGTATAATTTGTAATGCGTAATGTGATTAAATTCAATGCTGACAGTTTGTCAATTATCACAATTACATTTGCTGTGCATGGTAACCATGCAACCACCCAAACGTGCTATAGAAGGGACAAAAGCCTCCAAAATATTTCCAGCGACAGTGCGGGACATCCTGGCTGATGCAAGACTGATGTGTCCCCCCCCCCCAAATGTGCGGAGAGAAGTAGATATGGGACTGATGCCCCCCCCCCCACTCCCCACTTACTCCTCTCTGCTATGGCAGCAGCCCTGGAAAAGAAGAGAGTGAGAGATGGTGAGTGTGTGTGCAGGACAATTACACATTTACACACTGATTACACACCATTTACACACTGATTACACAGTTTACACACTGCTTCCACACTGCTTCCACACTATTTACATATAATCTACACACTGTTTGCACACTACTTACATACTGATTACACACCATTTACACACTGATTACACATTTACATATAATCTACACACTGTTTACACACTGCTTACACACTATTTGCATATAATCTACACACTGTTTACACACCATTTACACACTGATTACACATTATTTACATATAATCTACACACTGTTTACACGCTGATTACACACCATTTACACACTGATTACACACTGTTTACACACTACTTACACAATGATTTAAAGATTAGACCACAGTAAAGTACTTCACATAAGGACACAAAAAAAACACCATGTCTTCATACATCATTTTGTGAGCGTATCGGTAAATGTAGCTAAAATATCAGCTCAGGTAAACGGTCGGGTTGAGAATGAAATTCAGAAACAGATATGGAAGCAGGATGGAGTTTCCCCCACACCATGCACACACACACACACACACACACACACACACAGCCCTGTCCTGACAGGAGTATTCTGAGCATACTCACTTCAGCCTCTGGAACTCAGCGAAAGCCTCCTCCCACGCTGTGTAAAAACAGACGGAAAATATTACAGATTTTGGCCTTTATTACGAGGAGAAAAAAATAGAAACAGCAAAGAGAAAAGAGCACGAAGACTGAGAAAATAGGTGAAGAGTTAAGAGGTGCTGCCAAGTTCCATTGATGATATATGTTCAGACCTGCACCAAGACACACACACACACAGGCACACACTCTCTCACACACACACACACACTCACACACTTTTACACACTCACACACACATACACACACTCACACACACTAAACTGTACCTTGTCCGGCCAGTTCATAAACCCTCCGCACCCCGGCCTTCCCGTCGAAGATGTCGATGGCGTATTTGCCCTTGTCCTTCTCTGTGGGTTCGTTTATCTTCAGCCAGAGCTCCTCCCCTGTGATGCCAGCCTCCAGATGTTTGGACTGAGTGATCTTTGCATCTCTGAGGAGCAACACAGGGGAAAATGTGTTAGTGCAGACACTGTGAGAACACACACACACACACACACACACACACACACACGTACACACACACACATAGACACACACACTCACACACACACACACAAAATAACACACATACACACACACACAGTGGAAATGGTGACATACGACATCAGCTACACACAGTCTTGTGTAACACACACACACACAAACACACTCTCACGTCACAAGAACACATGCACACACACACACACACACAGTGGAAATGGTGACATACTTGTACAGTCAGCTCACACACAGTTCTTTGGTGTTGCACACACACACACACAGTCTGGTGAACACACACACACACTTACACAGATCCTCGGTTTAGCGCGCACACACACACACACACACACACAGTGGAAGTGGTGACGTACTTGTACAGCCAGCCCACACACAGATCCTCGGTGTAGCACACACACACACTTACACAGATCCTTGGTGTAGCGCACACACACACACACACACAGTGGAAGTGGTGACGTACTTGTACAGCCAGCCCACGCGCAGATCCTCCAGGTAGTACACCACCGTGGTGTGCAGTATGATGCCCTCCTCAGTGCTTGTCACACTCAGCTCAGTGGCAGAGTTTGCTGCGGGGGTGCACAAGGTCACACAAGGTCATACAATGTGATGTCACACGACACAACCGAAGCACAATGTCGGGTTGCGTGTTCTGGAATTTTCCGTGCAGAATATTAGAGCAAGGTAATTTATGTGTAAATAAATGTGAACCTCCATTTTTAAATCTGCCTTATGTGCATTGTCAAATTCTTGCATAAAAACCAATTATGATTTTTATCTGTTGAAAAAATGATAATCTCATCAAACCAGCTAAAGGCAACATCTTTTATGATCAGAGTACTTCGCGTATTTTCCTTCGGTAATATATTTGTTAAAAATAGAGAGAAGTATTGAGAAGTGCAGACTTACCAATAACTCTGAAGACTTCATTCATCAGTTCCTGGAATCCTGGAAAATATCACACGGTGATTCACACAAGGAGCTTGGTGTCACACACATCATGCACAGTGTGTGTTTCATAAGCACTCAACTCCTGAGGACTCCATGACTGATGCTACTGAAGCTACCTTTTTTTCAGCATGAAAAGGCCAAAGTGATCCAGGCCCAGGAGCGATTCACCTCAGAACAGAAGGGCTGGATCCAGGACTAGTCATGTCTGGTAGCTCATGATGGACAGGGTGTGGACAGGGGACTCTAAACATGCTGAGTCATGTGCATCAGTTCAGCAGGTATAAGGGCCTCTGAGGTGTAGTTTTATGTTTAAGGTGAACAGGTGACTCACCTTTGTCTGTCAGGTCCAAGGTGCTCTTATCTTTGCCCCTGGAGTCCTTCAGCTGGACTTCATAAATGCCGGCGTCCTTCTTACTGATCTGAAACGAAAGCCAGAGTTTCTGTGGGTCAGAACACACACACACACACACACACATACACCCTCTCTCTCTGCCTGCACGTGCGTTCCAATAAACACGAGGGAAGTCCTTCAAACTTTTCATCAAAATAAAAAAGAATTAAAAAAACTGACTGAAAAGGCAAGCTTTTTCTCCTGCGATGGGTGCTGCAGGTTTCAAACACAGGACAGAACAGAGGAGGAGGAGAGAGCGAGAGAGAGACAAAAAACTAAACAAACAAAAAAAAAAAAAGCAAGCTCAAAAATGTTTTTGCATTCGCAAGCAAACATGAAGCACATCTAGCACGCGGGGGGGAAAAGGTAATGTCCCAAACTTTGGCTTCCGTTTCGGGGTTCTCCTCCTTGGGGAAAAGGTCTGCGTCGTCGGATTCTGAATCTGAGCCTGCCGTTCTCTTAAAGCCGCACTGCAATCAGACACACAGGCTCGTTACGCGGCGAAGGTGTGAGAGCGCTGCACAGTAAAGACCGTCGGTGCTAACTCAGCGCTAACACAGAGCACGTATGAGCGCAATACGGACCACACGCACTCTCCTAGAGCTGACTCAACACTGAACACGTTACTGTGTGTAAACGGGAACCTGGTCTGGCCTGGTGTTTGCATACTGGTGGACATGGTCGCTGATGTTCACCGTTTTTCCACTGCTGGCACTGCCGTAAGTGGCTGGTGAATTTACCACGAGCCAATGCCGGCCCAGCAACGCTACACCACTGATACCAGTCTGCTCCAGGTGGCAGATGTCGGAATGTTTCTACTGGTCCACTGATTTTTTAAAAAAATGCTACAAGACCAACACCATCAGGTTCACATTTACTGGGATGAGCAGAGGCCCCGCCCTCAGCCCCCAGCCCCGCCTCCAACTGCCACCCACTGCAGTGACATCACATGTTCCTCTTATAATAGGCACCATGGGAATGCCTCAGTCAGGTTTATTTTTCAGCGTCATTTTTGCAGAGCTGCATCAGCAGAGCGCAGAGCTGCGCAGCAGAGGAACCGCGTTGAGCGCGTGACGTGGTGAGGAAGATTGCATCATCGCATGCTGCTTCCCTCCCTCCTTCAGAGACGCTATGGCCCGTTACACCCCACCCTGAGGAGCTGCTGGCCAGTCAGAGCTGGGCTAACCCACACTCTGCACCGTGTACACACACGCACACATGCACACGCACTCACACTCACTCACACACACTCACTTACACACACACACACACACACTCACACACACACGCACTCACACTCACACACACTCACTTACACACACACACACGCACGCGCACACGCACACGCACTCACACTCACACACACACACTCACTTACACACACACACAGAAAATACTCCCAGTGCCAGAGCTGGACTAACCCACACTCACGCACAGGAACACCAGCAGCCCCAGTGACATCATATTCAAAAAGCACACAAAAACCATCATACATTTATTACACAGACTCAAGTTTTCAGGTGAATATTTAGTAAATTATAGCACAGTGCAAAACCTTTGTACAAAGTCACTAAGTAAACTTCCTAGACATTCAATTCATGTTTTAATTTAAAAGCTACTCAGGTGAATTGGTGAAGGTGGACGTATGGATGGAATGATTGGCATTAAGGTGAGATCCCGTTCTGCAAGTCTGAATTTGAGGCCACATTTCACACTTCCTGTTTCTGTGACTGTACTTCCTGAATTTCCAGGGGAGAGGTTCCACCTCTGGCGCCTCTGTGTTCAGGGGTGAACCCTCCGCCCCTTAATAAAACTGACCTTGGCGATGTTGAGGGCCAGGATGCCGTCTGTGAAAGACAGGTTATCTTGCTCCTCCACCTCCAGGCCGTCCTTGTACCAGGTGATGTCGGTCTCTCTGGACAGGTTGCCCACCTGCAGGGGGGTTAGAGGGAGGTGAGCTATGAGTCCGGGGGGGGAAGGGGGGGGCCTTGTGACCCGCTCGGCTCAGGTGAGGACAGAGGTCGTCCAGGGGTCATACCTTGGCTTTCAAGAGAACGTTACATTCTGCTGTGACCTCGAAACTCAGGTACTCCACAAAGTGAGGACCTGTGGGTGGAATAAGCACAGACAATATCAGCGCAGACACAGACCGTGTCCGTACTACAGACAGTCAGTGCTTCAGACAGCTCGACAGCTCTCACCACAGACACAGACTCCTTTCTACAGACAGTCGGTGTCAAAGACAGCTTTCACAACAGACATAGTTACAACCCAGAGACTGTAAAAAATATGGACAAAGCTACTGTGACGTCACCCATTGCCTCTCCTTGGGTCTGTAAAACACGTTTTGAAGCTCAATGGCGGGCGCGGCCATGTTCTCGATTTGGAGCCAAAACCATAGAGTTAAGCGGTCTTGTGATTTTTACAATGTGATTGACATTCCGGTGCGGAAAAGCCCATCAACCTGAACGAACGATTGCAGAACGAACTTGAGGCTAGCTGACTGTCTGCCGTTATTTTTTTAAATATATGATCAAATGTTTACGGAGTTTAATTTCCATCCGTGACTGTACTGTGTCATGTAATCACGTTATATGTATGACATTAATAATAAAATTATGTTCAGTTATCTTCAATTTATGTTTCTCGGCAAAACGAATATGCTTAGCTAGCATATCAGCTTGCCAGTGAGCTAGGTAAGCTATCCGTGGTTAGCTCACACATTAGCAATATGAACTACAGGGGAAGAACATCGACTGCACTGATGGTCAATCAATCAGAGATGTGTAGACTACTGGTGATTTGACTAGGCTAATTTTCATATAACTGTCTGGTAGACCTGCTGTTAACCAAGCAAGTTATCGTCGTAGGTTTTCGCCAGTCAGTTAATGAGCCATTAACTGCTACTACTCCATCGCCGTTTGTGGTGTTTACTTGCTGGGTGACGCTAGCTGACCGATCGTTCGCAAGTCACTTTTTACCGAATAAAAATTAACACTGTCAGCGGTGATTAACAAATCTACCAAGTATTTTAATAACTGATCTACAGGCGTGTAAATATGACAACGCACTTTGAAGAGCAAGTTTTCCACCTGTTGCATAAAAACAAAAATAATGTACATTGAATTTCTAATTATTATTATTTTCTTGCTAGCTTCTAGCTTTGTCACATTCGTGCAGCATAGCCCAAGTAGACATTTACGGAATGTACACGACTGACAAGCCGTCAAACACGTTTGACAGATGGAATATTTGCCGGTTAGGGTTAGCTAGCTAGTCAAATGGCTTGGTAGCCGAAGTTGCGAACTGTTTTAGCATAGGCTACTGGACTACCACATATAGCAAATAAGCGTTAGCTGATTACACTTTCTGCCAACTAATTATTTGGTTAAGTGGGCTAAAGGAAATAGTAAAAATGACTCGGCTACCGCAAAACTTCAGAGGAGGATTATTTTATGGTCGCCTAGTTGTAAATAGCACACGCTATAATGAAACCACTACAAAATGGGATGCCTGCATTTTCTGACTTCGCACAGGTGGACCGTGGTCGGAGCCGCAATGTCAAGGCCAAGAAACGCCACCTCCCACCCCAGTGACCACAGATTGTAGCCCCTACTGTAGCTCAGTCCTCCGCAGTAATCCGGAAGTGACGCAAGCTGTACCTCATTGGTCCAGAACAAATATTGGCACTGTGCCCAAATAACGCAATAAATCATGAAATCGACCCATGGACAGTCATAAGACGAATAAAATACACCTATTATGATTATTTGTTCTTGTGAGAAAAAATTATTGACTTTGTATTTTGATCGCATTTGTACCGTAGACTTACATGGAAACCGGATATGAAAACACCTATACTGGAGCCATCCGTAGTGGCGCTAGTGAGCAACCAGGAACTACAACACCAGGAAATGAGCTTCAAAAACGAAGTCTGGTTTTGGCCGCTTGTTACAACCACAGACACAGACTGAGTCCTTTCTACAGTCAGAGCTACAGACAGTTTTCACCACAGACATGGTTACAACCACAGACACAGACTGAGTCCTTTCTACAGTCAGAGCTACAGACAGTTTTCACCACAGACATAGTTACAACCACAGACACAGAGAAGACCATAGTGATGACCACATGCAAATGTAATGACAACAAACAGCCAATAGCACCGGCAAAAAAATCACCACAGAGATAGTTAAAACCACAGAGATGACCACAGACAGAATCACTTCCACACACAGGGTTTCTCTCACCTTGCTTCCTGACCCACTCCTTCCTCTCAAACTCAGACTTCTTCTGCATCTCTCTGAATTCTACAGGAAACACAATATCCACACTGACAATCAAAAGTAGCCGCTCATGAAATATCTTTTCAGCAGTGAGCGTGCTTCACAGGAGAGCTGCAGTATGCAGATCACATCTTAAAACCTCATTTCTGCCACAGGAAACTGTAAGGGCATGTCACAGAGTTAAAGGAAGTGGATTTGTCACATGGAAGTCTGCTCATAATAATATATCCACAATAAAAGCGTGTAATAATGTCACACAGGGCTACATTTTAAAGAGTATATACTGTATGCGTACATCAGTTGAACAGGTAAACGTTTTAAATGAAAGCTTGATTCATGTGATCTGTGTTGCTTCCCATAGGATAACCAGAGAAATAAGTCTTAATGGAAGCCAGAGTACGGCTAATACTGCACCCCAGTGGATATACATGGTTACTGCTCCACTGAGGAGCAGGAGAGTGAATAACTGGAGAGAAAATGCACAGCTTATCGAGTCTCAAAATGGGTGGTGCTTTCATGTGCCGTCAGTGTAGTGGTTTAGACTGTGAAGTGTTTTGATTGGTTTAAATAACCCACAGACTGAAGGCTCATGGCTTCTCCAATCAGAGTAACACTCATGAAGCCTGCTTTCTGGTATGCAGGACTATCAACTGAGAGACTGAACTGTGATTGGTGGAGACTCATGGGAAGGGCAGGGCTTAACATACCATCTCCAATCAGCACCACGCTAGAGCAGCCGGTGGCCTTCCCATCCACCATTTGGAAGGTGAAGGTTCCCTCATCCTGGACCTCCAGCGAGTCCATGAACATCTCGATGATGCCCGTCTTCTTATCGAAGTTCATGGTGTATTTCTGAAAGACACACACACACACATACAGAGCAAGCTATAGTGTGGAAAGCCCATGTTTGCCTATAAGTGTGTGTGTGTGTGTGTAGGTGTGTGATTGTGTGGGCACGTGTGTGTATGTGTGTGTGTGGACACGTGTGTGTAGCCGTGCGCGAGTCTCAGCTGCGTACCTCTCCCTGGGCGATGATGTTGTTGTTGAACACGTACTCCACCTCACAGTTGGGGGTGAACTTCTCCATCTGCATCCAGAAGCGCACGCGGCCCTTCTCCTGCAGCTCCACGGCCAGCTCAGAGGTGAAGGGGATGGCTGGAGAGCACGCGGAGGACCACACGTTCAGCTCAGTGCTAACCGCTAACCGGCACGTTCAGCCCAGTGCTAACCGCTAACCGGCACGTTCAGCTCAGTGCTAACCGCTAACCGGCACGTTCAGCCCAGCGCTAACCGCTAACCGGCACGTTCAGCTCAGCGCTAACCGCTAACCGGCACGTTCAGCTCAGCGCTAACCGCTAACCGGCACGTTCAGCCCAGCGCTAACCGCTAACCGGCACGTTCAGCCCAGCGCTAACCGCTAACCGGCACGTTCAGCCCAGCGCTAACCGACACGTTCAGCCCAGCGCTAACCGCTAACCGGCACGTTCAGCCCAGCGCTAACCGCTAACCGGCACGTTCAGCCCAGCGCTAACCGGCACGTTCAGCCCAGCGCTAACCGCTAACCGGCACGTTCAGCCCAGCGCTAACCGCTAACCGGCACGTTCAGCCCAGCGCTAACCGCTAACCGGCGCGTTGAGCCCAGTGCTAACTGCTAACCAGCACATTCAGCTCAGCGCTAACCGCTAATGGCAATTTTCAAATGGAAAATTCTGATGTTCTCAACCGAAAGTTTTCAGCTCATCATAAGCATTAAGTTGAAATGAGCTACTAGCCTCGACGGAACACTTACTGCAACTGACCACAGTCAGAGAAAGGGATGGATAGAGAAAGATATACTAGGATATTGGCATTCTAATGAAGCATTTTGAAATAGAATTTAAGAGAGAGGGTGAGAGAGGGAGAGCAAGGAAAGAGGAAGGAGAGAAAAAGAGAAGTGAGATAGAGAGAGAGGGGGAGAGAGAAAGGGAAAGAGAGAGATGAGAGAAAGAGGGAGAGAATAAGAGAGAAAGAGAGAGGAGAGAGGAAAGAGGGGGAGAGAGAGAGAGATGAGAGGTGAGAGAGAGAGAAAGGGATACTCACTGGGGAACTTGTGGTCATGGCTGATGTCCAGCAGGCGTTTCAGTCCTATGAGGGAGGAGGAGTTCAGTGAGTGACAGATTGACTGACAGACAGCCACTCACTCACACACACACACACTCACTCACTCACTCACATAATCACACACTCGCACACACTCACGCACACACACACACACACACACAGAGCCTCACCCTCCTCTGTGAGTGTGTAGCTGGAGGAGACCCCATCAGTGTTTGTGACCACACAGGAGTAAATGGCCAGATCCTCCAGGGAGGGGTCGGTGAAGATGGCCCGTGACCTGACATGAGAAAAATAGTTCTTGTCACATTTAACTTTACAAGTTATTGACATTAAGCTATTATAAGATATTAACATTCCCATAAGCACAGCTTTGGGGGATTCAGAGCCTGTGTTCAGTTAAGGGTTGTTCGCAAAACACCTGGAGAAAAACACCCGACTTACCTGCCCCCTGAGGTCTCAATCTTGAGGCGGGAGGCGTCGACGGACTCCACGTAGTTCTTGGACCAGACGAACTGCGATTCGGCTGACATTTCGGAACACTCGAAGATCATGGAGATCACGCCGTCATCGTCCACGTCCACGTAGATCTCGTGGGTCCCTGGAGAGCGAGCCACACACGCCTCATTAGAGCCGGACATTTCAAATATGCCATTCGCTAAAATTTCATATTGATCATTTCATTTTTATGTGGCTCCACCCGTAAAATGACCCACATTTCCACCATTTTGATTGCACTTGTTCAAAATGTATCAATGCATTTTTTGAGAAGTACAAAATGAGTTTTGGTGTATTTGATCCCACCCCTGAAAAAAACATTTTGCACTAGACTACTTTCCAATCTGGCTCATTTTTGCACATTTTCAGCACAAAGATCTTTAACACTCCAAGGGACTAAATCACTGGAAACCCACTTGAGGACATCAGGGTTGGTGCAGGGGGTGTGTGTGACTGTGTGTGCGTCTGAGAGTGTGTGTGTGGGCAGGGGTGTGTGTGTGTGTGGGGGGGGGGTTACCTGGGCGGGTCAGGGCCAGCACTGAGTCTGAGAGTTCTGCAGGCTCTCCCACTCCAGCCAGGTTCTGAGCACAGACCCGCATCACATAGGACACGCCCTCCTTCAGACCCTCGACCTGCAGAGAGAGAGAGAGAGACTCAGTGCACACACACACACACACACACACACACACACACACAGTTACACACACATACATACACACACACGCACATGCAGTCACACATATGTGCTCACACTCTCTCTCACACACACACACACACACAGTCAGCCCGTGACACACACAGTCACACACACACACACACACACCTTCAGGTACTTCTTGGTGGTGGCCTGCTCGTTGACTCCTCGCCACGCCTCCTCGGAAGACTCCGCCTCCCTGATGTCCACGTAGAACCCGGTGACCGCGGTACGGCCCTGGTACACCGGCGGTTCCCATAGCAACACCAGGGAGTCGCTACGCACCTCCTGCACATGCAAGCTGTGGGGGGTTCCTGCGACCAAAAAGAATGGAGGGGGGGGTCACCCCTCACACCTCAGTCAGAGCAACCATTACCCACAATGCCACTGGAGCATTCAAGATCTTAAAGCAGGGCTCCTCGATCTTATCCAGAAAGGGCTGGTGTGGGTGCAGGCTTTTGTTCCAACCAAGCAGTAACACACCTGATTTGACTAATCCTTAGCAAAGACTGCAGTATTAAATGCTTTGCTGTGTATTTCATGGCGTCACCTTGAGTATTACACTCCCCCAAAAACCTTCCTAGGGTTCTGTGATGGCTTTATGGGTGCTAATGTGTAACCGCTTGTATAACTAGAAGATTTGAGTGAGGTGTTTAAGAATCAGAGTCACACTGACTGAACACAGAAACCCTTGCAGCAGGGACAGGAACAGGACTTCACATTCAGATGTTCATTACAGCCCCATGCCTGTGCATAACACAGTTCTCAACATTTCTCTCATTTCCAATGCAGTCCACTGCTCCACAATGGCAGCGCTGCCGCCGACAGGCTCAGTTTCACATGCGAGCAGGCATTACCCATGGAAACTGGGCAGGAGTCAGAGCCGTAATGGCGGCGGTACCTGGAACGGTGATGGTGAACTCCTTGCATTCGGTGGGAGGGCAGGCCAGGGAGGACTCGCTCACTCCCGCCTGGTTGATGGCGCGCACGCTGAACTCGTAGAACACGTTCTCCTTCAGGTTCTCTGCCTGAGACGCAGACAGACAGGGGCCACAGTGTGGTATAAAGGGTAAGGCATTGGTCTTGTAATCTAAAGGTCACAGGTTCGATTCCCCAGTAAGACACTGCCGTTGTACCCTTGAGCAAGGTACTTAACCTGTATTGCTTCAGTATATACCCAGCTGCATAATGCTTCAGTATATACCCAGCTGCATAATGCTTCAGTATATACCCAGCTGCATAATGCTTCAGTATATACCCAGCTGCATAATGCTTCAGTATATACCCAGCTGCATAATGCTTCAGTATATACCCAGCTGCATAATGCTTCAGTATATACCCAGCTGCATAATGCTTCAGTATATACGCAGATGCAGTGTAAATGCTGTGTAAAAAGGTGTGCAAGTCCCTCTGGATAAGAGCGTCTGCTAAACGCCTGTAGTGTAATGACAGACAGATTTGAGCACCTTTCTTGGACTGAAATATTATCAAAATTAGACAAAGGAACAATTCTCAGGCACTTGTGCAACAGACTACAATGTGAGAAAGCTTTCTCTTCCCACAGGACAGCTTGGAGTATTAGTGGTTGGGGCCAGTTCTCATAATTTTCCTCTGTTCCTGCAAAGCATCTTTGTGGCAGTAAGCCTGTGAAAATGCGAATAAGTCTGAACAGAGCTGAGAGAATGAGAGAGAGAGAGCGCTGGGGTGGAGGGGACTCACTTTGTAGGAGCGCTCCTTGATGGCCTTGGTGTTGAGCTCGTGCCATTGACCTTTGACCCCGCCGGTGACCGTACGGTAGTCCAGGAAGTAGCCGGTGACCTCGGCTCCGCCATCGAGCGTGGACTCCTCCCAGGTCAGAACTTTGTAATCGCGAACACTCTCCTGCACCCTGATACCGTGGGGGGGCTCTGCGATCACTGTGGGGGCTCAAATGATCATTCTGCTGTGCACTGAGAGGAACACTCACAGCTAAACCAGTCAGTGGAGTGTGTGAGTGTGTGTGCGTGCGGGAGGGTGTGTGTGTGCATGTGTGTGTGTGCGGGAGGGTGTGTGTGAGTGTGTGTGCGTGCGGGAGGGTGTGTGTGAGTGTGTGTGCGTGCGGGAGGGTGTGTGTGTGCATGTGGTGTGTGCGGGAGGGTGTGTGTGAGTGTGTGCGTGCGGGAGGGTGTGTGTGAGTGTGTGTGCGTGCGGGAGGGTGTGTGTGTGCATGTGTGTGTGTGCGGGAGGGTGTGTGTGAGTGTGTGTGCGTGCGGGAGGGTGTGTGTGAGTGTGTGTGCGTGCGGGAGGGTGTGTGTGTGCATGTGTGTGTGTGCGGGAGGGTGTGTGTGAGTGTGTGTGCGTGCGGGAGGGTGTGTGAGTGTGTGTGCGTGCGGGAGGGTGTGTGTGATGTGTGTGTGTGTGCGGGAGGGTGTGTGTGAGTGTGTGTGCGTGCGGGAGGGTGTGTGTGAGTGTGTGTGCGTGTGGGAGGGTGTGTGTGTGCATGTGTGTGTGCGTGCGGGAGGGTGTGTGTGAGTGTGTGTGCGTGCGGGAGGGTGTGTGTGTGAGTGTGTGTGCGTGCGGGAGGGTGTGTGTGTGCATGTGTGTGTGTGCGCTTGAGAGTCGTCTGCTTGGAGAACCATCACTACACTGGGTTCATACCTTTCACTAGAGAAAGGAATGGAAGTTGTGTGGGAGTGGCTTATCAGTGGTGTAGGTGGGGCTTAGCAGTGGCATAGGTAGGGCTTGTCAGTGGTGTGGGTGTGGCTTGCCAGGGGTGTGGGTGTGGCTTGTCAATGGTGTGGGTGGGGCTTGCCAGGGGTGTGGGTGTGGCTTATCAGTGGTGTGGGTGGGGCTTGCCAGGAGTGTAGGTGTGGCTTATCAGTGGTATGGGTGGGGCATGTCAGTGTGTAGGTGTGGCTTATCAGTGGTGTGGGTGGGGCTTGTCAGGGTGTGGGTGGGGCTTAGCCTTGGTGTGGGTGGGGCCTGTTAGGGTGTGGGTGGGGCTTAGCCTTGGTGTGGGTGTGGCTTGTCAGTGGTGTGGGTGAGGCTTGCTAGGGGTGAGGGTGTGGCTTGTCAGGGTGTGGGTGGGGCTTAGCCTTGGTGTGGGTGGGGCTTGTCACTCACAGATGGCAGCCTTGATGAGCGCTTTCTCAGACTCCTCGGAGTTCAGGCTGTATCCCGCCACATTGACGGCCTTCACCCTGAACACGCAGGTGTCTCCGGCGTTCAGCCCATGGCACACAAACCTGAACACAGGGGGAACAGGGAACACGGCACGCCCCCAAAGGGTCTGTCAAACACGTCCCGCGCACCAGTTACCGCAAGCCTGGGGAACAGAGACTAACTCTGCAGGTCCCATTCTCATGTGCGGCACTGTCATTAAACCTGTGATACCGTTCAGAAAGGAAACAAAGCACTCCTCATTCAACAGCTAGAGCAGGGCTGCCCAACCCTGCTCCTGGAGATCTACCATCCTGTAGGTTTTCACTCCAACCCTAACAAAATTGAAATTACTGAAACTGAAATGAAGAGTCCGCCTTTCCTTTCTATGTATCTCATTCACAATTTCAATCCATTGTTCACTTGCACAAGGTTCTTCCACCGACCCGTTTGAATGTGAGGGCTTTTTTACCTGCCACTAAAATGTTCTTAAAAGGTGTTTATGTACCTGTTGCCTTTGACAGGGTTGTTGTTGCAGGGGGTCCACACGTTGGATCCCACCACGCTGTAGTCGATGTAGTACCCCAGGAACTCCTCCGTCTCCTGTGTGGAGCTCCAGGTCACCACCATCGCCGAGTCCGTCAGACGGATGGGGACCACGTGAGAGGGGGCCTGGGGCAGGTCTGCGTACACACAGATATACATACACACACGTGTACACACACACACACACACACGTGTACACACACACACACACGTGCGCGCACACACACGCACACAGACACGCACACAAACATATACACACACACACATAGTGAGAAATGTAGCCTGTGTTTTAAAAGGCATTTAGAATATACTCCAAGTGCATCTAAATAAAGAACATTTTCTCCAGCACACAGACAGACAGACACCCTGCCCTCCCTGGCCAGCAGGTGGCGCCGTGCTCACCCAGCTTGTCGCCGACGGTGATCTCGGCCGTGGCGTCGGACGGCTCGCCCACGCCGGCGGAGTTGACGCAGCGGACGCGGAAGCTGTAGCTGTTCCCCTCGGCGAGGTCGAAGAGCGCGAACCGCGGCGACCGAACCGGCATCTCCGTGTTCACCCTCTGCCACGTCTCCGTGCCCGAGATCAGCTGCAGAACAGCGGGCACGCCTCAGAGCGGGCACGCCTCAGAGCGGGCACGCCTCAGAGCGGGTACGCCTCAGAGTGGGTAAACCTCAGAGCGGGCACACCTCACAGCGGGTAAACCTCACTACCTCACCTCACTACTGTTTACTTGCTCGTCAGAGCAAGTAAACAGTAACTCTGCGCAGTCAGAACAAGTAAACAGTAACTCTGCGCAGTCAGAGCAGGTAAACAGTAACTCTGCGCAGTCAGAGCAGGTAAACCTCACTGCTGCGCAGTCAGAGCAGGTAAACAGTACCTCTGCGCAGTCGGAGCAGGTAAATGAAGCACTTCCTGCGCAGTCGGAGCAGGTAAATGAAGCACTTCCTGTGCAGTGCGCTTGGCGGCCGGGCCGCTCACCTTCTCCACGTAGTACATGAGACCCTCGTGACCTCGCTGCCCGGGCGGGTTCCAGCTCAGCACCACGTAGCTCTTGGTTGCCTCGGTAACCGCCAGGTCACTGGGTTTGCCCGGGACGACGCCAGCTGAAGAGGGGAGCACCACGTCAGTCACACAGGATGTGACATCACACCAATGACATCACACATTTCCCATTGCCGTCTGTTCTGAATAATGGCTACAACTCAGCTTTGCTGTTCTGTTTATTGCAAATATGACTCACTTCCTGTCTGTGAAGCCCAGAGGTATGTTCTCAGGTACCTATACACTGTCCACACCGCCCTGATTATTAGCATGCATTACCTGCCTATTCACAGCTAATAAACACCTGAGCCCACTCACCTGCAGGCTCCTCCTCAGTCACAATGATCTGCGCGGTCCACGGGGCCAAGGGATGACCTTCGACACAGGAAGAGATAAGATACACACATGCATAAGGACACATGGATACATTACACTGGTTGTTCGACTTGCAGAGGCTCTGTCAGGGAACAGGTTTAATGTTTATTAGCATCTCTTCCAGCTCTCAGCTGAGCTAACTCTACTGAGATATCTCTACTGTCACCGATTTCACTGAAGCTTTACATACAGCGAAGTCCATAATGTTTGGGACAAATACTTTTTTTTCTTTCTTGGTTTGGTTCTGTAATCCCCAAAGTTAAATTTGTAATCAAACAATTCACATACAAGTTGAGATTCTCAGCTTTTATTAAAGGGCATTTTTAGGCACATTTTTTTGTCCCACACATTATGGAGCTCACTGGGATCTCTAAGGAAAAAAGCAGCCCATGAACGGGGTGTGGGGACGGGACAGGGGACGGGGTTGGGACGGACAGGGTGGGGACAGGGGGACGGGTTGGGGACGGGGGACGGGACAGGGGACGGGGTTTGGGGACGGGACAGGGTTTGGGGACAGGGGGACGGGGTTTGGGGACGGGACAGGGGGACGTGGGGACGGGACAGGGGACGGTTTGGGGCGGGACAGGGGACTGGGACGGACAGGGGCGGGCTTGGGGACGTGGGCACGGACAGGGCGGGTTTGGGACGTGGGACGGACGGGCGGGTCGCAGCTCACCCGCGCGCGGTCGACGGTCCATGGCGAGCACGGGCTCGGAGGTTCGGGACGGGTGGCTGATGCCGAAGTGGTTGATGGCGCGCACGCGGAAGGAGTAGGTGCGCCCCTCCACCAGACCCGTCACCGGGAAACGGGCAAACTTCACCGGCGTATCGTTACACTGGGCCCAGTAGGAGGAGCCCATCTCACACCTAGGAGCAAACACACACACATTAGCACACACACACATGCACACACACACACATTAGCATGCATGTACACGCACGCACGCACGCACGCACACACACAAATTAGCACGCACGCACGCACACACACACACATACACACAGATTAGCATGTACACACACACACCCCCACACACATCCACACATTATTTATATTCCACCCCATGCATGTGACAGCAGTGTCTGCCGGATTTTTATGTTTTTCAGCCCCTCAGTGATTAATTTCAGTGACTGATTGGCTAAGGAGTCCACCCATGTGGTTTCCAAGACCTCAGCTGGCTGCTGATTGGAAAGGAAACCACAAAAACCTGCAGACACTGCGGCCCTCCAGGACTGGAGTTAAACCTGCAGACACTGTGGCCCTCCAGGACTGGAGTCAAACCTGCAGACACTGCGGCCCTCCGGGACTGGAGTTAAACCTGCAGACTCTACGGCCCTCCAGGACTGGAGTTAAACCTGCAGACACTGCGGCCCTCCAGGACTGGAGTTAAACCGCAGACAGCGCCTCAGGACTGAGTTAACTCAGACACTGCGGCCCTCCAGGACTGGAGTTAAACCTGCAGACACTGCGGCCCTCCAGGACTGGAGTTAAACCTGCAGACACTGCGGCCCTCCAGGACTGGAGTTAAACCTGCAGACACTGCGGCCCTCCAGGACTGGAGTTAAACCTGCAGACACTGCGGCCCTCCAGGACTGGAGTTTGGCAGCCATTGTGGAAACGGTGTTATGTAATGAGTGTCATGTGACCGCAGGCTGACCTGTCCACAAAGTAGCCCAGGATGGAGCTGGCGCCCTCTACTGCCGGGTGCTTCCATGTCACCACCACGTAGTCCTTATTCACATCGTGGCAGTGCACGTCCAGAGGGGCCACGGGGGCACCCTCTACCTCCACATCAGCATCTGAGAGCGGGGGGGGGAGAGAGAGAGAGGAGAGAGAAGAGAGAGAGAGAAGAGAGAGATGAGAGAAGCTAGTAGAGAAGAGAGAAGAAAGGTAGGGAGGGAGAGAGAGTGAGAGAGAGAGAGAGAGAGAGAGAGAGAAAGAGAGAGTGAGAGGGAGAGAGAGAACGGGGGGAGGGAGAGAGAGAGTGAGAGAGAGACACAGAGGCATTATTTCCCTGCTTACGGCTCGACCAGGAAAACGGAGCCGCCCCCGTTTCCTATTCCCACTGACAGCTCGTTAAATCGAGAAATCTGAGGCGCGGTGACAATCCGTGTGGGAAGTGATATGAGAGACACAACCACATGCACATTTTAATTCTTCATTAGAGATTTTAGAAATAAAACAATGTGCTATCAGAGACTGTGACATTTTATCAAAAACATATTTAAAGTAATGTGCAATGTCCACGACACCCACACCCCCACACACACACACGCACACATACACGCATGCACACACACACACACACACACACACACACACACACGCGGTTGTGTGGGTTCTAATTCTGGGTGTGACAGGCTCTCACACGCTGAGTTACTGCCCCATGTGTTCCCCTTTCAATCAAGCTCTGGGTCCTAAAACTGTGCTCACACACTATTTCACACCCAAATCCCCTCACCCATCCTGTGTTAACCACATAAAACCCTGAGTATGTTCCCCTGTGGGGACACCTCTGTGTCCCCCCTCAACACAGCCCTTTCACAGCTCTGTTCTTTAAGGCTCGCCCCCCCCATGTGGTCCCGGGGGGCAGATATAGGTCAGACATAGGTCAGGCCCCACAGCGTGTAACTGGATACGAGGCATGTCACTTAAAGGGCCAGCGTCCCGAAAGCACAAAGCCTTGGGCCTGTTTGTTCTGATCCCTGGATCTGTGTCCATGTCCCAGCCCTGTCCATTATGAGCTCAAAGGTAAAACTGATCCCAGACCAGAGACCATGTTCAGGAAGCATCTCATAGTAGGAGCGCTGATTTAAGATCAGTCCTCCCCTATCTATATCCCAGCCCTATCCATTAGGAGTCGAAAGGACAAAACTGATCCCAGTTCAGCGCTCTTCCTCTGAGACACTGTTGGGCTGAACGGCCTGTTCTTGCATCACGGTTCTTATGTTCTTAGGTAATGTATTTGAAATGACAGGTCAGCAT
This sequence comes from Anguilla rostrata, assembly GCF_018555375.3. NCBI lineage: Eukaryota > Metazoa > Chordata > Actinopteri > Anguilliformes > Anguillidae > Anguilla > Anguilla rostrata. Next base: position 1,585,697 of record NC_057940.1, on the reverse strand, counting down.
AGCAAATTTGGGGCAATTCAATGAATGAAGAGGCGTTGTGTTGACCTTAAATCCAGCAATATGCCCCTCCCAGAGGGGTGGAGCCTCAGTGGATTCACCCTCTCTGTAGCCATGGTAACTGAGCGTGTGAGGTCAGCACCGTGGGGGCGGAGCCCCGGTGGATTCGCCCACGCTGTAGCCACGGTAACGGAGCATGTGAGGTCAGCACCATGGGGGCGGAGCCGTGGATCGCTCACGCTGCACGGAACGGAGCAGTGAGGCAGCACGAGGCGGCTCACGGACGAGACGTAGGCGGAGTGGAGTTGAGCCGACTGTGTGACCGCAGGGTGTACAGGCCCTCGTCCTCCTTGTTGAGGTGCGGCAGCGTCAGGCTGGCCTTCTGCCCACTCCAGTGCATCGACACCCACTTAGAGGGCTTCAGCAGGGTATCTGATTGGTGCAGAGGGGTGGGGGCGGGGTCTTAGAGATACTTAGATTCCACCATCTTGCTTGTACTACATTCAGTCTACAACTCAACCTAACACACCTGAACTACACTATGCCTGTCATACCTGTACTAGTCTCTACCTGCCATGTCTGTACTAGACTCCATCTGACATACCTCTGCTAAACTATACCTGTCATACCTGTCAGACTCCACCTTCTATACATGTACTAGACACCACCTGATATGTCTGTACTAGACTCCACTTGACATACCTGTGCTAGACTATACCTGCCATACCTGTACTACACTATTCCTGTAGTACCTGTGTTAGACTCCAGCTTCTATACCTGTACTAGACTCCTCCCACCTTCCAGGTACTAGACTCCACCTGCTGTAGTACATCTATACTAGACTCCGCCTGCCATCCCCGATGCACAGCGTAACCCGGGCAACGCTTCCACCTACTGTTGCGATACCACAGCACGTCCGGCTGGTAGCGTTTGACGGTGGGGTAAACTACCACGGTGCAGCCCAGGCTCAGCGTCTGGCCTTCCCTCCCGAAGGACACCGAAAACTTATCCATGATGTGGGCCTCAAACGTGACCCCGAACTCTGCACAGAACCCGTCTGGAGAACAGAGAGAGGGAGGGGGGAGAGAGAGAGAGAGACAGAGGGAGGGGGGGAGAGAGCGAGCGAGAGAGAGCGAGAAATAGAGAGAGAGAGATCAGTACTGCAGCCTACAGTTATTACTTGTTCCTTCAAGATTCCTCCTTACTTTGGCTTAAAATTAAAGCATCTATTAAATCTGAATCAGAAGACTGGGGTGTAACTTACGTGGTTTCGCTGGATGAAGAATCACATCTTCCTTGTATCCTTAAAATAAGAGATATTATGAGAGTTATTTTCACAACAAGGCTGTAAACACACTGAAATATACAACTCCACTGCTGCAACAAAGACTCTGCTGAGGAACTGTGTGTGGTGTGTGTGTGTATGTAAGAGTGTGTGTGCGCGAGAGTACGTGCGTGTATGTGTGCATGTGTGTTGAGTGTATGCATGTGTGCGTGTGTGTGTGTGTGTGTGAACAAGCGCATGTGTGGTTCTGAAGGAGAGGCTCGCAGAGTTAGTGTAAACTTACTTTTCACCACGACAGAGGAGACGGCTGTGATCCCGCCCCTGATGTTGAGAGCGGAGGCGCTGTACTGAGCAGTGTCCTCAAACGCACAGCTGAAACACACACACACATACATTTAAAAACAAACCAAACACACACACATATACACACACACACACACATTTAAAAACAAACCAAACACACACACACACATATACACACACACACACATTTAAAAACAAACCAAACACACACACACACTTCTCTCAGTCTGCTCAGGGCCCGGCTGTATCTCACACACATACAGCTCTACATCGTATGTAAGCTATTATACTCAAATACAGAACATGCTTCTTAATCTTAAACTAAAAACAGTTTAAATCTAACCAATACGTGCTTCTTCAATGCAAAAAAAAAAAACAAAACAGTGGTTTGCCTAGGCTGAGATATCAGAGTAATGGACGGCAGTATTTTGTGTGTGTGTTTGCCTGTACAGTATGTGTTTAATATGTAATGCTGCGAGCTTGCCTATTTTTTGTATGGTTTATATACCTCCATGCAACCTGAAAGCAAACTTACAACTCCAGCAACTTGGAGTTGTAGGTTTGTACCTGAGAAAATCACAAAAACCCTAGAGAAAACCAAAAAAACAAGCAAACAGGAAGTGAGGTCATAGCTGCAGGTGTGGGGGTGCTGGGCCTACTTTTTGATCTCCAGAGAGTGCATGTTGTAGGTGCTCTCCACGGTGTACTTCTCAGGGTGAGCTTTGGGGTCGATGCACACATTGTTCTTGTACCTGGGTGTGAACGGGAGTGCAGGGGAGAGGAGGAGGAGAAAGGAGGAGAGGTTAAGGCCTTTTTTACACTCACATCCAATACAGTCCACAAATCAGACCTCTGTGTAACTGATATATACATTCGGGCAATGTGCTGTACATTAAATTCCACAACTGGGCGTGTTTCCACAGAGATCACACTTCTCTTGTTTTTTTTGCGCTCTGCATTCTGTCCATCTCTCTCACACACACTCACCAGGTCACGCACGGTTTCTCTCTCACACACTCACCAGGTCACACGCGGTTTCTCTCTCTCACACACTCACCAGGTCACACGTGGTTTCTCTCTCACACACACTCACCAGGTCACACGTGGTTTCTCCCTCACACTCACCAGGTCACACGTGGTTTCTCCCTCACACTCACCAGGTCACACGCGTGGTTTCTCTCTCACACACTCACCAGGTCACACGTGGTTTCTCCCTCACACTCACCAGGTCACACGTGGTTTCTCTCTGACACACTCACCAGGTCACGCGTGGTTTCTCTCTCACACTCACCAGGTCACGCGTGGTTTCTCTCTCTCACACACTCACCAGGTCACGCGCGGTTTCTCTCTCTGACACACTCACCAGGTCACGCACGGTTTCTCTCTCTGACACACTCACCAGGTCACGCACGGTTTCTCTCTCTGACACACACACCAGGTCACGCACGGTTTCTCTCTCTGACACACACACAAGGTCACACATGGTTTCTCTCTCTCACACACACTCACCAGGTCACGCACGGTTTCTCTCTCACACACACACTCACCAGGTCACACGCGGTTTCTCTCTCACACACACTCACCAGGTCACACGCGGTTTCTCTCTCACACACACTCACCAGGTCACGCGCGGTTTCTCTCTCTGACACACTCACCAGGTCACGCACGGTTTCTCTCTCTCACACACACTCACCAGGTCACACGCGGTTTCTCTCTCTGACACACTCACCAGGTCACGCGCGGTTTCTCTCTCTGACACACTCACCAGGTCACGCACGGTTTCTCTCTCTGACACACTCACCAGGTCACGCACGGTTTCTCTCTCTCACACACACTCACCAGGTCACACGCGGTTTCTCTCTCTGACACACTCACCAGGTCACGCGCGGTTTCTCTCTCTGACACACTCACCAGGTCACGCGCGGTTTGGGCCAGCCCGCTACGGTGCAGTGCAGCTTCACGGTCTGGTTCTCCCACACGGTGTACGACTTGGGCTTCACTATAAATTCCGGGGTGTGAGTCAGACTGTCTTTGTTCATCTTCCTCTCAAACTCCTCCTTCTCAAGGATCTGGGGTCAGGGAGGGGAGGTCAGGGGTCGGGGGTGGAGGGGTCAGAGTGCATCTACAGTATCTGAGAAGCCTCACATGGGGAAGTCACAATGGATGTGTTCCTATTAGACTTAGAGCACTTTCCAGCAGCTTTGCCATTGACACAGGGATGATGCCACTGTGTGAAGAAAGAGTCTTACGGGACTTTCAGGAGTGCTCTGTGTGTCAGTTCTTTGGGGGAGAGGTCAGTTCTGTGTGCGAGCGGTCAGTTCTGTGTGTGTCTGTTCTGCGTGTCTGTGCTGCTCCCACCTTTCTCTTCAGGGTGATGAGGTTGGCGGACTCCCTTATCATCACCTCCCTGCTCTTCTTCTCCACCCTGTGCACCTGCTGCACCTCCATGCTCTCCGTCTGTCGGGAGAACATCTGCCTCATGGCGATCTGCCCCAGGCTCTCCTCGTGAGCCTCCTGCTGAACGAGCGCATGACTGCAGGGACAGCACAGCCGTTATTACATCATCATTATCATTATGACATCATCAGCCTGCTTCTGAACGAGCGCATGACTGTGCGGACAGCACAGCCATCATTACATCATTATCATTATGACATCATCAGCCTCCTCCTGAACGAGCGCTTGACTGCAGGGACAGTCAGCACAGCCGGTATTACATCATTATCATCATTATGACATCATCAGCCTGTAAGAGTACAGGTGTGCAGTTGCAGGTGAACACAAGGAGGACAGTAAGTGCACAGGTGTGTGCAGTTGCAAAGGTGAACATAATGAGGTCAGTAACTGCACAGGTGTGTGTAGTTGCAGGTGAACATAATGAGGTCAGTAACTGTACAGGTGTGCAGGCGCACAGGTGTGCAGGTGTGTCAGGTACAGACCGGGTCCTGAAGGCTGGCACCACGTAGCCAATGATCTCGGTGTCTTCATCCACAGCCAGGCAGAAAGGCTTGACCCTCTGGGGGAGGGCCCTCAGGGTCACCTCCTGCCCCTTCATGGAGTGCAGAGAGGCCTTCATCCTGCAGGGTACCGGCAAACAACACCCGCCTAAATCCCCCCGCCAGCACCGCTGGCAACCCCAGAAAGCCAAAGTCCTCCCCAGCATTGTGTTCCAGTCACCTGGATTTTCTAATCAGCAAAATTCTTCAGCCAGGACACTAGAACACTAATGAGTGAAATCAGCTGGCTGAATTCATGGGTGGAAGAAACACGAGACAGGACTTTTACTTTCTGACCCCTGGAGTCACGCATTTTTGGTCATCTGTCTAAAGAAAGACTCAAAGCACCAATTCAAATAAGGGAACTCTGGAGTCAGAGAGAGATTTTAGAGACTTCTAGTAAACCAGATACAGTACCTGTTCAACAAGGTGCACGTTGCCAGTTAACTTTGGAGAGCAAATTCAAACTTTGCATGCATTCTGAAAACGACAATAATATGGCTGTTATATCTCCTTTCCTTTTTTTATGTGCCTGCAGTGTGACATCAGTATTTTAACACTGGAGCATTTGCCAGAGGAGATATTTTTATTATGGGTTACTGGGGGCATTTCCAGTGCAAATATTCAGTGACATACCAAGAGAAACCAGAAGCACGAAAACAATATCATGCTATGATGAGGTTCCTCTTATTGGTGCCTCTCAAATGCATCAACAGCAACACTATAGTAAGGCTAGAGAAGCTGGTTCGTACAATTTCACATTCATTCAGTGTTAAAAAGCTCAGCTAAGCAGCATCTACAAGCACCACACACACAGCTTCAAGAGTTACAGGAAGAGAGAAAGAGTACACACACACACACACACACACACACACACACACACACACCACAGTTACCGCCCTATATCACCTTTCCCAGCTGACTTGGAAACTTTACTGAGAATAGACCTGAAGCAGCTTTTTCCACTGCACTGCATAAGAGCTGCACAAGCTCATCCCACAGGCATCCAAGCTGTGTGATCTGTCTTTCAGAATCTCCTGAGAAGCTCAAAGGAACAACAGTGAAGACATCATGATAAACTACAATGCCTGTAAAAATGAAAACACACAAGGCTCTCCAGTGACACTATAGAACAGCATGAGTGCAGACCAGCTCCTAAAGCCAGTCACACCCAGAGCCACAGACTCAGTAAAGCCTAATTTAAGCCTCACCCAACTCTATCGACAAGTGTCGTATGACAAAAATGACCCTCCCCACAGGCCATTGTTGAACTATAAATGCAAAACGTCATGTGACACATGTGGAAATGATCATGCGGCCATGTAAAAATCAGGCTTAAGGTCACAAATATGCAATTAGAAAGTTCTTAACCAAACATTCTAATGCTGATGTCACAATCACTACTGGTAACAGAAAGCAGTGGAGTTCTAGAACACTGACTTCGAAAAACATTCCAAAAACCTACTCTACACGGGGTTTAAAAAGTTTACAGAAAGAAAGGAGGGAGGCACATCACAGCACAGAGCTCGTACGACCAGTGGGGGGGTGACAGGCCAGCAGAGTCTGACCGCTAATGACAGTTGGTCTCAGGTAGCCCACAGTTTACCCCTGATCTCCGGTATTAGCACCTATTATGCACTAAACCCCAGAGCTCACTATGGCCCGTGTAACACAGTGTAACTCGGCACACGGATATTATCCAGGCACATTCCCAAACCAATCCCTGAGGCTCAGAGGGAAACGGTCACCGGGTCTGGAATGGGGAGCAGATGGACCGTTACACTGGGGGCATACACTGGGGGAGGGCTGTTACACTGGGGGGGTGGGCGATACATGGGGAGGGCTGTTACACTGGGGGGGTGGGCATGGGGGTGTGCGATACATGGGGGGGGGGCATACACTGGGGGGACTTTCCACCCAGGAGCAGGGGGGTGGGCAGAACCAACACACTGGAATTTCAATTACATTTTTTTGCCATCCCAACTTAAGCACAGCCCAATAATAACTATGCTGCCATGCGGACAGAATATAAAAAGGTTTTTAAAAAGACCAGGGGCGTGTGATTCATGGGCTGAAGTAGAACAAAAAAAATATGGAGCAACATTCTCAGGTCTCACGACTCCAATTGCACTATGAACGCATCTAATTTCAGGTGAGTACAAAGACAATTAGTCTTTTAGTGTACTGTACAGTAAGGCTACAGAAGTGCACAGCAGAAACACACACAAGCCAAGGGTGGAGCTCAAGCTAAAATAAGACCTGTAAACACACTTTATAACATGCAAGATGGAGAGGCTTATATTCACACACATACCAACATACAGTAAGGAGACACCAAAAATATGCATACATACACAGAAGGGTCGCACAGGAAAAACACGCACATGCCAATATAAAGGGGAAGACACCAAAAACACATTCAATAATACACAAACACACACACACACACACACACACTTCTGCACAAGGCCTCTCTACCTGTAAGGAATCAGCCAACCAGATCACCTGCAGCCATGCCCCACTGGTCTTACAGTATTGTTATGTGTGACCTCCCTGCCCTACAGAAATAGTCCATCGGTCCATCCAGTAATAACTCTGGACTGCTGCCATGGGAACCTCATTCTGCACCTGCCAGCACCACAGTCCCTGGCACAGCGCTCTGAACTCAAACACAAGCAGCCTGAACACCAGTGCTCAGCACATCACTGCGTAGCTTAGCACGGCGTTCACCACGTGACACAAGCCTTTCTCCAATCGGCACGTGGTGCCCTCCAGCTGCCTTCAACGGTCCACTGTCACTAGCTCCTCTCAATGGCCTGCCGTCGGCATGGCTACCGGGCCGGCAACGTTTCAGCAGATCGCCATGGCAGCATAGGGACGTCACAGGTGTTGGGGGGCGGCAATAGAGAAATTGACTATCCATGTGTGGGGGCACGCGGGGGTCACTCGAAAGGGCTGGACTGGAAAGTTTTACTTTGGTCTACAATTTTAAGGGGGCCCGCAGAGACTGCATTTGTACAGGGACCTCGATTTCGCACTGCGCCCCTCTGCCACAACAGTGCGCCATCTGCCGCTCGGGACAAGGTAGTCGAGACGAGGTTCGGCTGTGGGATGAACGCAGATCAGCTGACCACCTGCTGCGTGCGGACCGCTGCTTCCTGTTCCAGATTTCCCCATCCTTCGGCGCAGAAACCGGAGAGGAGGGAGAGAGTCCCAGGACGGCCCGCTCGCATACGGGACAGGCGCTGCCGGGGCCCCGGGGTCAAACCGCTCAAAAAGGGGGCGAGCGAGCTCCGAATTCCAAACGCCCCATCTGATCCCCCCCCCACCCCCACCCCCTGCTCTTCACACCAGCTCATTACAGCCCAAAGGGACTAATGAACAGACGATAGGGCTGCAGAAAGCATATTATTCTCCCACTGGGGCTGTCTATGTTACCACCTGCACACAGACTCACTAACACCATCTATGTCAGGGACCGGTCTCCAGTCCCGCAGGGCTGGCAGCTGATTCCATTAGTTTCAGCACTTAAGAGCATCACTTAAGGCTTCGCTTGACTGAAGAGTCCCACTCAGCTTGTTTCCAAGGCCTAGAATGACAGGCCACTCACTGAAAGAAATCCTTAAAAACCTGCAGACACTGCAGCCCTCCAGACTGGAGGTTGAACTCTCTGAACTACATACGACGGTTTTGCTTCGTTGGCCAATGCCCATTCACTTCTATAAAACATAAAAAGCATAACACGTACGAAAAAGGACTTGAATATATATTTGTTTTATGGTTCACACTCAGTAGACCACGACACAGACTCTGGCGCACACAGCGCACGCGACAGACGCGCCAGAAAGCGCACAGCTGAAGAGGTGCTGGCATCAGCGTTGTGCGTGTTAGAGCTAACGAAGTCATTTCAGTTCCTACTCCGTGCGAAGCGAGAAAGCCACAATACGATGCGCGCTCTTTTTTTGACATCAACTGCGCATTTTATATTTTGCAAGAAATATTGCAAAGCGTAGCACTGGCGTTTGGCTAAGCGGCTCCGTTTCTATAGCAGCATTCTGAAAGTGAAATCGCTTACCCGCTGGAGTAGCGCGCGGAGGAGACGCGGCTGCTGGACTGGTGAGTCTGGCTCACGGACTTCTCCACCTTGCTGCTTTGCACGCGGCGCTCGGCGCGCCGGTGATGGCGCGCGTGAGAGACTGATGTGGATCCTGACATCCTGCCCGGTTCCGTCTGCGAGCCCGAATTCTGCGAGACCCTCTGACCTACGTTTCTGCAATTATGGTTTTACATTGCGTTGTGAATTAAAGCGCATGGCTGTCAACTAAATACTGTCAGTTGTAGCAATGTTACCAGTAACAAAACTGTTTTAGTGCAGTTATTAGAAAGCATTACAAGCTTGCATTTCAAAGTGTTTTCAAGTGTTTTGAACAACTGTAATAAATAGGTTATATTAATTATAAAATCAATTAGCACTGTGTAATGCAATAGGTTTATTTAGGGTAAAATGCTTTAAAATGATTAAAGAATCATTAAAACAAATATTATGTTTAGATGGCTAGTTATTGGCTAGATGGCACGTTGACTCACACCACATATACAACTCCACTATGTCTGTGAAAGATTATATTGGAGATACAATACTAATTACATTTCCACCACAGCAGGCTTACAAATGTTGTAATTTAAAGTACTGTATGGAATATACCTTATAGTCAATAATTATTCAGTAAGCCTTATTTTTTCTTTTTTCTTTTTTAGAAGCAACATATTTTCATATGTTTTTCAGCATAGGATTTTATAATGCAGACTAGAGTTATATTATTTTCAAGTAAATATATGGTATTTACTTGAAAAAACCCACCTATTCCACATATGCAGTTAGTCAGATACTGCGTACCAAATCCAAAACTTAACCATTCTGAAAAAAGGTCCCATTTCAAAGCAATTTATCAACATTTATCTGAAAGAACATCTCCAGACCTCCCATTTTGCCATATTGCAGAGATTAACCCGCAGTGGAGTTCAGTCCTTTAGCATAACAATGGTCACATGGGACATCTCTTCCGACAGGTGGTCAGAGTTAGGTAGGCCTACACCCTTCACAAACCTCAGTGACAGGCTCCATTGCATTTGTTAGCCACTGAATAAATTCAGCTTATTGGTAGAAAACTCTGCCAATCATATATTGTTTGCTCATCCATGGAAACACAGTGAGTCCTTATTTTTGGTTTTCAGCTCAGCTGCAAAGGGGCTGAATCTTGGCCCCAAAATCTCAAAGAAAAAAACCCTGTTCTTTCTAAAACATATAATCCTTCAAGTGGATATTTCCAGCCGTTGTCGTCCAGACTGGAAAGGGAGGCTTTTCAGAGCGTTTGTCATTAGCAACCAATTACTGACCACAGCGTTCGTCTTCAAACACAAGGAAACTATGAATCATTTTCTTGTCTCCAATCCGCGGTGTAATGCTAAATGCTAAATTAGATTTGCACAGTAAAGAAAAGTTAAGCTTTTTCTCAGCAGGTTTGGTGAGGTTCGTGGAGAAACTCTTCTACCATCAATATCTGAACTTTCACATCTGGTCTTAATTTATATTTGCAGTCAAAACTGAGTTACAAATGTCTTCACATGAGTTACACTGCCAAATGACAAATGCTAAAATAATGTGGAGGAACTGCTGTTGAGATACATAAATCTTTACATAGAGTCTATTTTGCCTGGTGCAATGTTGGTACATAAAAACCTACTTTAACAGTAACCCGTAGGTCAGAAATCAAGTTTTGTCCTGTTTGACAGAACAGTAGATAATGAAAAACTTCCTCGTAAATGCACTTAGCTTCTACATGTCACACCACGCAGCCAAAAAATATTAGCAGGCAGTTTTAAATGCAGCAGTTACTGTTAATCCGCAAATAACTTAAAATCGTAAACATGCAAATAATAATCGTGACTGTAATATAATTATGTAACGCTAACGACACAGCATCCATTTCACAAGGAAAAAATAAACATTTTGAGTTGACTTTCACTTGCGCCTTGCCACTTACCAAAACAGAAACGATACCAACTTGTGGGAAAAAAGAAAAAAAATGAAGCGATATGAATAATTCCAAAAGCAGGCAACTACGAGCGAATCCGGGCAAAGCGGCGCGAGGCAGCGGAGCGGCAGACAGGATTCTGCTCCGCGGGGCAAAAATAACGCGGCCACTCGGCAGAATGTCGGGGACACAGTCGCGACCTTTTATGGAAAGAGACCCCGTTAAATATAGCCGCCAAGGAGAAAGGGAAGCTCAAGTCACCTACTCAGACACACTTACAGTAGAGAATGAAAAAAAAAATCTTTTGGATCTCAAAATGTTTGTTTTGTTGTGGTGAGGTGTAATTGAATAATCCCGAGATTAGCTCGTTGAGGAGCGTCAGAATTGGTTCCATCGTATAGTCGCCTAATCATTGGTTGATATAAACACACATTTTGTTTTTAAATCTGTTGGTACTTGTGAAAGGACAAAATTGTGACGAATAAGATGTATTTTCTACCACACACACCAATAAGGTTAATCGAATTGGGGGTAAACCAATGAAATCTCACCCTGACTGTTACCTGGCCATTAAGTTGTTTCCTAACTTTTGGAATGATAGTTCATTCATTGTGCTCATAAAACTCAATGCTCAATGGCAGGGAACTCCTCAGGAATGTGATGTGAAATAATTCCCAGCCTGACCTGGTCTCCCATTGGCCAGGAGGTAAATGCCACAGACACTGAAGGAATGGTTGTTAGACTCCATTGTACCACCTTCTTGGACATTTCCATGTTCCAATAAGATCTGAGAACCTTTCAGCGCTGAATGTGAATGTCACAGACCTGACAGTTAATAGTCTCAGTAGGGAATGGTGTGGTAGAGCAGATTTACATCATTTCTGTGTTCCAGATTTAAGGATTGCCGTCATAAAGACCTGACCTCAGATAATCTGTGTGTCCCAGAGTTCAGAGTGGCTGTGACAGATCATATCTTACAGAATCTTTGTCAGACCTGATCTTTCAGATTCCATCAGAAATGTTCAGAAAAACACACTAACCAAAAATGCGCAATTGTACGAAAAAATAATTTTGTTCGGAATACCGGGAAAAACATGTGTGACAGTCCAAATTTTCAGCGGACTGCAGCCATTTTGCAAGCGACTACATGACTAAAGTTCATTATTTCAAATAAGTGTGATCTCAGACCAGCAACCCTACTCTGAGAAGGTTCATAAACAGGGCCTGATCATATAGGACAGCCATCTGAAATCCTCCAAAACACCCCCCCCCCTACTTCCAAGGTGCTGTTTAACTGCTCCATGGAGACTGCTGTGGTGGGTGGGTGGGGGTAGTGGAGGAGGTAACACATATTTTTGGTGCCTTACATGTACCAGTCCCCCCCCACCCCCACCCCACCCCCACCCCCACGTCACCAAAATAAAGTGAGCCCTGGACTCCCGGCCCTCGTTTCAGTGACATCTGTCTGCCCCTCGTCACCGTCCCCCTGACAGCACCCCCCACACCCCGAACTCCCCCACCCCACTCCCCCAAGTCCTCACCACCCTGTCTCACGGAGAGCTTCAATCAGGGGTGCACAACCCCACCCGGAGGCATTATAATAATAATAATAATAATAATACCTTAATTTTCAAAACAGGTGGTATTCTGGAGGATGCATTCAGAAGCATACAGTCTGCAGCAAACCTAACAAAGCACATCACATTCAACAGCTAGAGCAGGGCTGCCCAACCCTGTTCCTGGAGATCTACCGTCCTGTAGGATTTCATTCCAACCCTAACAAAGCACACCATTCAACAGCTAGAGCAGCTGCTAATTAATAGTTAATTAACAATGCCAAGTTAGGGTTGAAATGAAAATCTACAGGACAGTAGATCTCCCGAAACAGGGTTGGGCAGCCCTGACCTAAATATTTAATGGGGCTCTACTGTTGTACCCTTGAGCAAGGTACTTAAATAGAATTGCTTCAGTAAATATATCCAGGTATATAAATGGATTGTACGTACAGTAAATGTAAATCTATCTGGACAAGAGTATCTCATAACGCTTATAACGTCAGTGTTAGAGTAGAACTTGGTTAGTACATTGCTCAGGGGTAGAACCGCACTGCCCCATCTGGGAACAAAACCTGCAACCTCTGACTTACAAAACACAATTCCCCGCCCATAACACTGCACTTCTGCCATATGCCGGACAATGTCACTGGTCCTGTGGTGGGTTTGTGACAGTGCTGGTGGTGGGAGAGAATTAGAACTATATCTGCAGGGTCAGCTCTGTGGCATAAATGAGCTAAATGAAAAGCAGTGCTCAATTCCAAATTCGGGAAAGAGTTTTGCTTCCCTCTAGTGGCAACACAAAGCAAATTTCCTAGTTTTCTGTGTTTTGCATCTGTACCCTATCTGAAAATGATCTTAGCAGGGATCTTATATTCTAAGAAGTCATTTATAATTGGGAAAAAGTGCAATCAACTTGAAATATTCAGTTGTCTGAGGTTGTGCCGCAATTTTTACATTTATTTCACAGTAGAATGCACAGCTTTTTGTGTTTCAGTGCGTGTGTTAAATCACTGATTGGATAGGAGTTTACAAACCTTGCTTCCAAGACCTAAACTGGCCATTGAAAATAAGCTCTCATCCAGTCCCAAGAACTGTAATTGTCTTGTTTGTTCAGGCAACCATCTGACTGAGCCATAATATTGCACATGTGAATGTAAATGTATTTGATTTTTTAAAGTCTGTTGATAACCTTTAAAAAAGGGGGTGGGGAATACAGAAGTGGAATAATGCTCAATGATATCCCTATTACTCACTGGATAGGACTCACCTGTTGTCATTTGATATCACATTCTAGATGCGTTAATCTGCGTACATCTGACAACGTTGATCCATCCTCCCAAGCAAAGGGGTCACTCGGGTGTAGATGGGATCTTCTCTCAAAATGCTAAATGAATCATAACGAGAATCGTGTAGTATAGAGTCATAGCGAGAGGTGGGAAAAACCAATGAGCTGTTCATTGGGAAAACTGATCCTGGATGTACAGCTGTTGGTACGGTTCACTGGATAGGTGGGACATAGAGGACCAAACCAACAGACCATGAAAAGATAGGTAATTTGAGTTCTTTGAATAGCCAGAATTACTCTTTATAGTACACAAACTCGTCAAAATATAGTATTACAAAATATTTATAGTACATTTTTCACAGTACGATTAATATTTGACAATGTTATTAGTGTCCTTGACCCCCGACACTGTTAATCATGGTTTGTTCCAGGCCGTAACCGGAAGTTTAGGGCTCTATTGAAAAGGCAGGGATCTGTCCTCGATAAACTTGTCCTGTGTCGGGTATCAGGTACGTGTCACGAAGGTTTGAACATTTTGTTAACGAGACTGCGTATTTCCTCTAAGTCTGTGATCTTAAAGCTGTCAAATGTGTCACGATATCACAATTTCAGAACTGTGGTTGATGTATGATGTGGAGGTAACGGGCCTAACGGTAATTGGGATATTGATGTTGTTGTGTAGCCGGTCGGCTAACACTTTATTTTAACCTCACCATGGGTGTTTATGATAGTCAAATAATTTATAGAGAATCCTGCTTGGTTACCTAGGTACCTGACAGTGCAACTAGATATGTGATCACGTGCATATGTAGTAATCGTTCTATAATTGTCCGCGTTCTTGTATCGGCGATGACCAGACGGGATTAGTGAGCTAGCATCTAATTATGTCTGCCCCGCGGGCTCGGTGCCTTGAATGGGCTTGCCGTCTACGGAATGGGCTGACTGGTTTGACTCGCTGCACCACTGAACCAGGCAGCGTTGGCCAAGTTACTAACCAGCTGATGAATTTCACGAAGGCTTGTCAAGGAGAAAGCGTTTCTGCATTGTAGCTCGCTTGTGTTAACGACGAATGGCAGCCTATATTTCGCCGTTTAAAATGGTGATGTGGATGTACAAGCGACATACAGGTAACTGCTAATATAAAGGTGAAACGCAAACAATAGTGACTCTCTCTGTAAAGTTCTTGATCGATTGTTCATGACGAAAATGTTTGCTCCGGGACTAGGTTGATATTTGCAGTTAATTGATTAAAAGTCGCTTATCAGTTTTGCCATGCATCGCTAAACTAATTTACGGACATCACGGTCGACGATCTTTCGACCTCAGTTGCCCCCGGTTAAGGTCGTTATCTTCGACGTGCAAACATCACCTTAGCCACTGTTCCTCGTGAAACATCGACCAGATCAGCAGTCTTTAGTCGCCGAAGCTCCAGCCAAATGTCGCCAAACAAACATCCGTCGTTCGGAGTTGCTGAGATGTTTTCTTTTAAGCACGATAGTCAAAATAATGGGCTGCTAGGTTTCCCTAGAATTTGCATGCACAACCTGGGTGCTGGGATGTTTGAGTGGTTAATTAAATCAGGGACCACACCTGTGAGGAGAAGCACCTGCATTCAGAGTACTTTACATTCCTCCTTTCCTCAAGTTTTTCCTTTATTTTAGGAGTTATCTGTACTAGACTAATGACTCCTAGCATATTAGCTCAGACGTCCTTTGGTTTATAAGGTAACCTTTTCATTTGAATGAGAAACTAGATTTCTGTTTTGCTTGTTTTCTTGTGTCTGATTAATTCACGTTGCTATTGCTGTGTGTGGTTATGAGGTCATTTTTGATGACGTCAGCGCATTTTGCGTGCACGTGTAGATTTTTGCTCGGAAAGGCTGTCCCCTCTTACCGGTTTAACGCTGCAGGTGTGTCAGCACCTGTGCACTGTGTGATGTGGTGTTAAACGGGGATGTCCTGGTTCCACAGCCTGGGGTACAGCTGGCAACAGTCCCGATTTCGCTGTGGCTTCCTTATTTCAGTGCTGAATGCGGTTTTGGGGGTGTAGATCACTCCTTCTGTTGGCATAATGCTTTCCTGTTTCCCTGTGGTTACAGCATTCTACAAGTGTGGGCCCACCTGCAATAAAACATATTTTATAGTAGTGCATTCCCAAGCACAGTTTGCAGATTATCTAAATGGTTAATTCATCATGTTAATTTATGAAACATGTTCCCAGCCCATATAGTTGGTGTGGACTCTTGCCGAAGTCCAGGCTTGCTGCTATGTGCTGGATGCTCTTTAGATGCCCAGAATCTCATTCTCCAGTCTGGGAGGCCTGCAGGCGGCCTCTGCTGGTTCCCATTTCAGCAGAGCTTAATGTAGCTCACCAATTGGCTAAAAAAAACCCACACCTCTTTTCCATGCCCTGCATTTGCTGCTGATTATAAGGAGAGCTGAAATGATTGACAGGCCCTGGAGTCTGAGGTCCCTGGTCCAGATGGGAGGCAAAATGGCGAGCCTCGATGGGCTGAATGGCCGCCTCTTGCCATCAGGCCTTATGTTCTTACACGGACATAAATCCTTTATTAATCCTCCGAATTTGCATACACCTGACTGACCACATTACCAGTCTGATGGACAGTACTTGCTGTTGTCAGGATATTTGCTATTCTCAGTGTGTAGGCTATATTTTTGTGTTGAATTTTGCCACTGTGATTTGATTTTAAATGCTTGACTCATAAATGTTGGTATTTTTGTAACTTATGTTTTCATAGCGTTTTTTAAAAATGTTTTTAAAGACTCCCTTCTGGGCTGAAGTATAAATGCATTTTATGCACAAAGCAGTTATTTTAACCCAAAAATAAAATAAAATCCAATCCTATTAAAAACCTCTCTAGGTAAAACGGAAGAGCCAAAATGTCGAGTAAACGGGCGAAGGGGAAGACCACGAAGAAGAGGCCCCAGAGGGCCACTTCCAACGTCTTCGCCATGTTCGACCAATCGCAGATCCAGGAGTTCAAGGAGGCCTTCAACATGATCGACCAGAACCGCGACGGCTTCATCGACAAGGAGGACCTGCACGACATGCTGGCCTCGCTGGGTGAGCTGGGAGAGGGGGCGGAGCCTAGGCTGTGGGGACAAATATGGACCAAGTCGTCACGTGACGTCACCCATTGACTCTCCATGGGCTTGGTGAAAAGGGTTTTGAAGCCCGGGAAGTGCAGTTTGTGGCTTATATGGGCAAAGTCCGGTCGTCCACTAAGTGCGTGAGACAGCGACTCGGCAGTGATGCAAACTGTCCCTGATTCGTCCAAAAAGTATTTCCGTCTTGTCCAAATAGCATGAACAGCATAGACTTCGTATTTTTGCCGCATTGTTACCATTGACTTGCATTGAAACGGGTGGCTGAAACACCTACACTGGAGCCACTGTGCTAGTGGCGCTAGTGATATACGTCTCTCAACAAGACCAGGAAATGAGCTTCAAAAACGCATAAAAGAAAGTAGCCTACAACAGTTTAACTGGCTAGCTAGCAAGATTAGCATTCTGTTACCCTGCATCTAGGTATGTTTTATGCCACTCCTGTTAAGTGATCACAGCACATCGTGGCAGGTGAAGGGATATTTGCCTCTGTGTCCCACAGGTAAGAACCCCACAGACGAGTACCTGGAGGCCATGATGAACGAGGCCCCCGGCCCCATCAACTTCACCATGTTCCTCACCATGTTCGGCGAGAAGCTCAACGGCACCGACCCGGAGGACGTCATCCGGAACGCCTTCGCCTGCTTCGACGAGGAGGGCACAGGTGAGTGCGCCTGGATCTACCCCCCCTGTCCCCCCACCCCCCCCCCCCACGAGATGGGCCTGGGAACGCCCTCGCGCTGGGAACGATTATGTAACCACCCTCCCAAAAAAAAACAAACAATCATAATGACTTTATGGCCAAGGACAGATCTGTGGCCGTAGCCACGCTTCGCTGTAGAACCAGAAACAGAACGCTCTGTTGATACGGGATGTCCCGTAACCTGCCCAGGTGACCTGATGCGTGTGTGTGTTTGTGTGCACGCGTGTGCGCATACGTGTGTGTGTGCGTGCGTGTCTCCCCAGGTGTGATCCAGGAGGACTACCTGCGGGAGCTGCTGACCACCATGGGCGACCGCTTCACGGACGAGGAAGTGGACGAGCTCTTCCGGGAGGCGCCAATCGACAAGAAGGGCAACTTCAACTACGTGGCCTTCACCCGGATCCTGAAGCATGGCGCCAAGGACAAGGACGACTAGCCTAGCGCGGGGGCGGAGAAATTAAAAAACCTCCCCACCCCCTCTCCTCCTCTTTACGGTCAGACACATCGTGCTCATCCAGGTTCTTACCTATTAGAACACCACGCACAGAACGAGGTTTGGGAAGGGGGGGGGGGGATGCTAAACAAAATGGCGCCACTGTGGAACTCCTGAGGTAAAAAGATAACTTGGCCTCTCTGCTCCTCCTGTCCGGTTTTTGAAGTTTCACCCGTCAATCATATTTAAAAACATGAAGTAACACTGAGTTTAAAAGAAACGTCACCGGGTCTCGGGAGCAGAAGGCGGGGTGTGTGTGTGTGCGTGCTGTGCATGTGAACCCCATTCCTGAATGTGAAAACAGAAAAGGGAAAATATGAAGGAAACTCATGAATAAATAAATTAAACTGACTGTTGATCTCATGACCTGGTTTAGCTGGACTTTTACATTTTGTAACCGATAAATTTTGAAATAAAGTGCTATCAACCCAAGCCATTCATTTTGACCTGTTTTTTTTAAAAAAAGCTCTAATGGTTTAAAGTGGGGAGGGGGAAAGGGTTTTTTTTTTTTTGATTGATGGTCCACATTGACTTACTGGTACTGGTAAATAAACCTGAATCGTCAGTCATCATTGTAACCACATTGGAGTACTTCCGTTCACTGCCTTCATTTGTAGCATTCAAATCACATTCGCTTCCGTTTCTCTGGATCTGACCTGTGTGGATGTGCAGATCGGATTCTTTGCTGGTTCTGGTGCTGCTCCAGTCCTGGAGTTAAGAGATTCCTGCTCCAGGGCTGGAGTTTGAGATCCCTGCTCTGGGACTGGAGTTAGAGATCTCTGCTCTGATTGGAAGATTAAAGTGAAGCCACACACACACAGTACTGTACAGCCACCCCTCAGAGAAGGCCTTTAATAGTGAATCACTCGGACACAACAGTGCACACAGACAGCAGGGGAATATTGCACACTACCCTGAAGGTACAGCAATGGACCTGGCGCTGATCACTCCAATATTCCTTTCGTTCAGAATACATGTGAAATCCTGGGGTCGGAGGTCATCATGATGGGGAGGCTCCAACAACGTGCACCTCCTTAAATAACACATGGAGCTTTATCAAGGCTGGTTCAGTTAACAGAACAAAACTCCAGTACAGGAGGGTCCGTGCCTGTATGCCGGCTTTTGTTCCAAACAATTATTCAGAACCAATTATTTCTAAACGGCTGAGTACCCAAGGGCTGGTTCACCCGGATACCAGAACCACAGTAAAGTCTGCAGCTGTTGCTGGTGACGTGGCAAACGTGTCAGATCACACGACTGACTGGAATAGGGCTAAATTATGACCAGAAGTTGGGATGAGATCTCGTAACAGACTGGCCCCCACAATGCACCCTGAGATCAGCTGTGGCAAAGTGGGGTACAGGGTTCGGGGTTTGGGCACTCCTAACACCCGAGGAGAGGAGATTTGGGGAAGGGTGCACTGAGCATGTGCCACAACCACAACCTCTGCTGCACCGTCTTGCCAAATTAAAAACTGCACCCCTCCCCCAAAATCAACCGTCGATGGTAAATCTGATCTGTCCACTGAAAACGTGATTCTGAGAAGAAAGAAAAAGAGTTTACTGTACAGCAGGCCTGAGAACAAGGCTGAGCGACATATTTCACACCAGCAGTCACACCCTCTCAGTGCTGCAGTCACACACACAGCAGTCACTGGCCTGTTCCACACGCAGGACTTCCCAAGTAAAGCATCTGGTCAGCCGCAATTCAGAAGTGGACAGATCAGTAAAATAAAGTAACATCAGATTAGGGTGTAGTTCCCCTTTCAGGCGTTCAAATGGACAGCTGATTACAGGATGAAATGGGGCGGAGCCAGTTCAGCACAGACGGCTTTCCTGCGGAACACTGCCGATTCCTTATTTATGACATCACACAACTTAATGTGTGACGTCATGCACGCTTACAGTCCTAACATCAAAAAAAAAAAAGGGCACATTATTATTTGCAGGTACATTACTCAGAACAAAAGGCCAAATTGACACGTTGCCCACACAGCTAAAACACACAAACACAGGGGAGTTCTGTGATCAGTCACACAATCTGTCAATATGTCAGTGCAAGACAACAACAACAAAAAAAAAAGAGGACCACACACTGTCTTTCCACTGTCCAAGAATATCTTGGTGGTGCTATCTTTGTTACGGTGTTTTTTTGGAGATGGTTTTAAATAGTAATTTCCATAAAAATATATTAAGGGTTTTTCCTGCAGTCAGATAAATAAGCTGCTCGAACCCGGAGCACCAGTCTCTATTTAGCTCTGCTCACAGAGCAGTGGATTGGGGACCACGGGGAGGGGAGAGGGAGGTCTTCCTTATCACACTCTTCCTCAGTCGGCCAGGGCGAGGTTCTTGGACTGTATCTTGGCCAGATGGTCTGAGATCCCTGCCTCGATCCGGTCACACTGAGCGAGGAAATCCTGCAAAAGCACAACGGAAGAACAGGCGTGAAGATCGGAGTGCCCTCTGACTGCAGGGTTACGCACAAAAGCAGCTTTTCTCCAGACCAGGGAGCTCAGTCTTCACCAAACTCCGGTTTAACTACAGTCCTGGAGGGTTGCAGTGTCTGGAGGTTTAACTCCAGTCCTGGAGGGCTGCAGTGAATGCAGGTTTAACTCCAGTGACTTAACCCTTTAAGATGTGAGGTCACAAATATGTGTTTAGAATGCTCTTAACTGAACATTCTAATGCTGATGTCACAATCGCTACTGGTAACTGAAAGCAGTGGAGTTCTAGAACACTGACTTAGCATTCTTAATAAATAAATAAATAAATAAACCATTCCAAAAAACCTACTCTTCAAAGGGTTAAATTACACACACTGAACAGCAGCAGACACTGCAGCCCTTCCGGTCCTGCAGGCTTGTGATTCCCAAGGTGTTCCCTCACCTGAACCGTTTTGACCAGCCCCTTCTTCTTCATTCTGCAGTCGCTGAAGTTTTCTGGGAAGGTCTGAAATGGAGAATCATTTCAGAAGGGGTTTGAACACACCCTCTGAAACACTCCTTCCCTTTGTGAGAAAACCTAAACTGAGAGGACTGCAGTTATTTTTCACCTCAGGTTTTTGTTACTCGCCAATATGTGACTGTGAAGGTAAGCTGTCACACTGAAGTTCAAAACATGTAAATCGCTCTGCATACGAGTCTCTCAAACTATGTCAAATAACTGTCAATCATTGTGGTTGTCCCTCCCCAAAAACGGGTGCATTACCATGGTGTCCATCTGCTCCAGGATCTTCATGAACTGCTCGGCTGCCGCCTTCACTCTCTGGTCCAGTTTGCTCAGAGCCTCGGCCTGCAGGTCCTTCGCCAGGAAGCCCTGAGACACGGCCCAGCAGCCAATCACAGAGCCCCGTTACACGCTTCCACCAATCACAGAGAGCCCAGTTACACGCGTCCACCAATCACAGAGAGCCCTGTTACACACATCAGCCAATCGAAGAGCACACATCAGCACCATCTCTCTCACAGCACAAACTCTCTCACAGCACACTGTGTGGCCCCACCTGCACACAGCACCATCTCTCTCACAGAACCATCTCTCTCACGGCACGAACTCTCTCACAGTACACTGTGTGGAAAATATTGCCTGGCTCATGGACTCATCAGAGGATCACACAGCTTCAGCTGCAGATGGTATAGCACAGACCAAAAAGTCTTGCACAACTGCCAGTTCTAAATAGGCCTCCCAAAAAAATTTTTTTTTTTTTTTTAAGAGAATAAATACTGCACTCACGTTCCTTAACCCAGTCAGCTCTCCATCCACTTTCTCCAGCTTCTTGGCCGTCAGATCCACGGACTTCTCAATGTCCTTCAGCTTCTTAAGCTCCACCTCCTCTTCTGGGCTGTTCTGTCGTGGAGAACAGGCGCACAACGTCAGAGAATTTAACCCCGATTATAACCACACACACGTGTACATCTGCTTTTCTGCGATCTGAGTTAACCGTTCTGAGGACTAAGTGTAAATGTACGTATTTGTACTTCAGTTTAGTACGAAGATAACAGACTTTGCTTAATTTGGCTTTTAACATTAACCACGAAAATACAAAGTAATTGGGTATCTAAAACAACCCGTTCAACACGCAGACATAAAATAACATGCAAACATTATGAATCAATAACAATATACCAACATATTAAGTTACCTTTCTCCCACTGTAATGAAAGGGCTTGACAAATTAATGGACTCACCCTTTTTCCTATCATCATTAGTTTACAGCCCTGCTTCACGCCAAAGCTGGATAGGGCTGAATCCATCTCCCGTAGTGACTTTCCTGCAGAGAGCGCAAACGGAACGACCAACGGATTCAACAAATGCAAACTTGTGCAAATTAGATCGCGCCTAAAGTTAAGAGACCCAAACAAACACTAACTGCTCAGCCCCGTGTCCAACCGGGCAATAAACAGTAAGACCGAGGTCCAAACTTCGTGTTAGCGTGCATGAATCCAAGTTGGTAGCCTCAACTAGCTAATCCGCCCAGCACACTAGCCTAGAAATACGTGACCAAATTCGCTCCGCTTTCCGCACAGATCAATACAAATTTGTCATCGCAAAAAAGCCAGCTTGCAACTCACCTTTGAAAATGATTTTCTGCGACGGTATGGGGACGCCGGTCATTTCGGCGAGCGTTTCTGACAGATCTTTCAAAACCGGCTCAGCCCCGTCCTTCCCCGCCAGTGTGATGCTGTGCTTGGCTGTGCCTGCGACAGTACGAAAGGTATGTGAACACGATCATTGCTAAACATTCCCACCTCCAACACACTACACAGACGAGCATTGTCGCTACTTCAAAAAGATCGAGTCTCTCACGTTAGCCAACAAAAAAAGACATTTTGCACAAGAACGAACTCGCGGTCAACTTGGTTTGCACAACCAGACAATCGAATCGAAATTATAACTTAACATACGGGAGTAACCTACGTTATGCAAAAGCTATGTCGAAGTCAATATGTTTTGTTTGCATAAAGACGTAAAAATACGGAAACTAAGCAAGGAAAACCACAGAAAAACTTTACCGTAGGCAACGGTCACTGTTATTGTATTCTCGGCCATGTCTAATGTACCGGAAGCGCAGCGGCTCTCACTTCCTGCGCACACCGGAAAACGTCCGTACAAATCGCCGAAATGAGAATTTGATCTCATTCATAAAAAACATTTAAATAAGGGTAGTACATTCAGTATGTAATTTCATATTTGTTTAGGGACATCGATGTTAAATGAAAAAGTGTGGCTAGGTTTTTTATTTTTTATTTATTTATTTATTTTATTTTTAAGGAAAAATAGCATTGTAAACACAATAATATAAGTAACATAAACATATAAAATTTGTTCTGGAAAGGATTACAATGGTGTATGGACAAGTGCATTTCGGAGTGCACACACACAAACACACACACCATAGAATTATATTAATAGAAATAAATGAATAAAAATACAAATACCTGTTTTAGTGATGGCATGAACATTTCAGCCTTAGATCGTTGTGGAACACCTCATTGTAATGTCCAAGATGTGCAGAATCCTGAAATATGTGTTCCAGACCAAACCAAATCAGACCTTTACCGTGTAAATCACAGAACAGGTAAAGCTATTCTCTTACTGAAACTACACTTGGCAGTGGTGTGGTTTATCTCTTGTTCGTCAAGAAAAAAAAAGAGACATTGCCTGTAGTGACAGAAGTAACAGAAACCAAAGCTGTCGTCTTGGCAACACAATATAGAGACATCAATCACTGTATAGCAGAAAAGAACACAAAATTATGCACAAACATTGGACAAATAACTATGAAGATCTGATTTCTTCCATTGATATTGCTGAAGAGAACAGCCAAGTGGATGATTCCAGTGGTGACCTGTGTGTGTTAATATGTGCCAATGCGGGTCCCCTACGGTGGATACAGAGCTGTAGTTTAAAATTGCAATTCATATATTCTTCTTATTTACATACCAGCGCTGGCAAAAATGCCTGTTTTTGTGGACAAATTCACTAGTAAATATGTCTAAAAACTTATTTTATCTTTTTTTTCTGAAGGAATGTGTGCAGTCTCTCCACATCAGATAACAACATTAATGCAATTCTGTATCCCAGCCTGTATATCTATGCCTGAATTAAAAATAGAAGGTACTGAAGTATATAGGAATATATATATTAAGACCAGAAAACATATTGAAATGCTTTACAATATACAGCTGGACTAATTATGCAAATACACAAACTATTTACAATTTCAGATATTGCAATGCTTTCAACGTATTTCACAGCAATGTATTATACATTATATTGTAACAGTTTTATATTTGCCCATATATGTATGCCTAAACAGGTGCTGTGAAACTGAATAAAACATGCTTGGATTATTACTGTAGTTAAAATCATCTATCATAGGCAGCATGTCAAAATAGTTTAAAAAAAAAAAAAAAAAAAAACTCCAGAGGTGCATTGAGCAAGCTGTGCTTTCAAGCCCATAAAAAAGCAAAACCCATTTAACATTCTTTTAAAAGCACCACAAACTCTACCCAGACTAATTTAAAATGTACTTTATTATATTCATTTCAAATGGGATACATAGAGTTATTTTACAGAGGAAAAGGCAGGCCACATTTTGAGGGTCTTTAAAATGTGTATCAAGTCACTATCCAGACCTTATAATCTTCAACACAACAGCTTGCTTTTCAGGTCACTGTTCACTGTTAAATACTATGTTAAGGAGTTGGATCAATCGAAACAGGCTAAAGAGAGCATTTGCTAGCATGGCAGCACCATGAACAGAAATAAACGAGAAAAAAAAAAACCAGCTTCAATACTTCACACCTGTCACTTCAAATTCAACGTTTGACTGCGTACAGGCCACATTCTTGCCATTTTCATATATAAATGTTATTTTACATCTTTAAAAAAAAGTGTTCAAAGTGTCGCCTCTAA
The DNA here is from genome assembly GCF_018555375.3 of Anguilla rostrata. Lineage (NCBI taxonomy): Eukaryota > Metazoa > Chordata > Actinopteri > Anguilliformes > Anguillidae > Anguilla > Anguilla rostrata. The sequence goes on along the minus strand of NC_057940.1, from coordinate 1,561,002 downwards.
TGAGCATCTTATGTGGCCGGGATCTGTGGCAGGCCGAATTCATCCACCAAAACGCCATCCTGGAAAACAACCACGAAACACATTCATTTCTGAACAAGCACAGCAGAAACTGGAGCTTCTTTATTTGTCTGCAACAATCTTTGTTTCTTACTCATGGCGGAACTCCCAGATACTGTGCCCATATTGCATTATCTACCTGTATACTTAAGTCATTACAGCGATAGGAAAAAACAACATCGCCATCTACTGTTCAATTCTTACAATGGCACAAAAGCATACTGCAGTTGACAGATATAGTTGGTTTTTGGATGTGAACTGTGTTGTTGCTCTTGTAATGGTTATACATGACAAACATATTTTGTACATAAACATTATTGAGGGTTTACTGGATATAGCCAGTGCTTTCACTGATGATAATGTGGGTGTGGTCAGTGCTTTGACTGACAGGCCCATGGGTGTGGTCAGTGCTTTGACTGACAGGCCCGTGGGTGTGGTCAGTGCTTTGACTGACAGGCCCGTGGGTGTGGTCAGTGCTTTGACTGACAGGCCCCTGGGTGTGGTCAGTGCTTTGACGGACAGGCCCGTGGGTGTGGTCAGTGCTTTGACTGACAGGCCCGTGGGTGTGGTCAGTGCTTTGACTGACAGGCC